>NC_135557.1:17197366-17364866 GCF_964340395.1 Glandiceps talaboti
CAAATATTAGAGTTTAGAAAAGTGGTCAGAGAACTTTAGAATTTTAGAACTAAAATTAATACACAGTCAAATTACAAATATTAGAGTTTAGAAATGTGGTCTGGGAACTCTAGAATTTTAGACACAAAAGTACATATTGTACAAGTGTAAGACAGAGTTTAGAAATGTGGTCAGAATTTTAGAATTTGTAAACCCAAATAGTTGTGTTCATGGTAAATAATAGGGTATGTATAAGTGAAGTTTTTTGGTCTAAAGCCAAATACCTGATAAAGCATGAAGATAGGGGTGCACTTTTGATTCTTTGCCGCCGACGTTTTAGCGTCAAAAGGGAGCGTAAGGTGGGAAATTCTTGTAGCTGTACTTGTACTGGATAAGAAATAACAGTAGTTATTTGTAATCAGCGTATCTACGGTGTGTATAAATGTGAACAAAGCTTTTCTTTCTCGTCAGCTGGACCAGAGATAAGATGTTCTTTGTGAGCTGAAAGCAGCAAGTTAGTGCGAGATCATTGATGGCAAATTACTAGTCCAGATAGAGCGTTTACCCCTAGTCTTTCTGCATGAGTACGTAGCTATTGAAGTGGCGGTGCAGAGACGAGAGGAAAGGTTTTTTCAGGGACTGGGTGAGACATTGAGGATATGGTGTATGGAGACACACAATACCAAGAGTAACAAAGCGCTACAGGATTAAAGCCAATAGTAAGACAAATATTAGAAGTTGTACAAAGGCGTGTTTGCAATGCTTTGTATCGTGGCTAGCAGTATGCAAACTATTCCTTAAGAATATTTGGGAAGTACAAAAACTCAACATGATGTGAGTGTACATCATATAGCCACCGTTTTCAAACCACAATTGTTATATTTAACCTAACGTACAGCCCCTTCACTATACGCTGTCAATCTCCAGAACTCTCAGCCGTACTAAAATACCAAATATATGTGTCTGGTTTCGATGCCAAGGATATTTTGCAGACATTTTTCGATCATGAAGCTTGGCTGATTTTTGTGTGAATTATTTGTTAAACGCACTGAAGTGGGTTTAAGTTTAACATATGAAAGTAACATGTTTATGTTTTGCTTACTGATGCGAAGAATTAAAAGTTGTGGGCTTTGAGAAATGGGATGTCCCGTCACAGGTAGACACACTGAAAAAGTCTTTTAGAGTGGAAAAAAAGTTACTGTTTGCAGTCGAGTTAATTCCCTTGAGAAGTAGCTATTTGTATATAAACCACAGTGGGACTACTATAGAATAGTGTGACAACAGTTAGTCACTTGGGTTACATAGTTACATAGTTGATGTCTTTGGGAGTGTTATAAACGTACTCTTTTGGAGATCAAGGAATTCTCTGGAGAAGTTGCCATTTTGTGGAAACTTTATTGGGATCAACTGAAGTTTACATAAGTGGTATTCACCTGGGTCACATACTTACTTACAAAGCTGATGTCTTTTTGAGTGCTCAGAAAAGTTAATTGTCGTAGAAAAATCTGTGAAGTCTCTGGAGAAGTTTAATCCTGTTTACCTGTAAACCATAATTATTGAAGTTTTTGACAACAGATGTTCACTTTTGGTCACATAGTTGAGGTGTCTTGGAGTGTTAAAAAGTTAGTGATGATTTTTGACCTGTGTACTCTTAAAAGCTTCCAGTTTGTGTAAATCGTAGTTTTCTGATAACAGATATTCACCAAAATGTTTTGGAGTGTCAGAAAGTTAGTTTTTGTAGGTTGGGGATTTCTATGGAAACGTTGCTGTTTTTATCAGGTCGCTAAAAAGTGGCCCTTTTTCTTAGAACAGGAAAGGAATAAAATTGTCTGAAATCTCGTGTAACCTCTTAAAAATATTTGTTACTGAGAAACAGAGATTGAGCCTCACTCTGAATCCAACCATGTAGTTACCATGGTTACCTCTTAACTACGATTTTGTGATTGGCTACTACTGTCTTGTATGATAATATCAATGATTCAAATCACTCTTTGATGTTACATATCTAGTTGAACCTAACAAGTTTTACCTATCACAACCAGAGAGAGAGAGAGAGAGAGAGAGAGAGAGAGAGAGAGAGAGAGAGAGAGAGAGAGAGAGAGAGAGAGAGAGAGAGAGAGAGAGAGAGAGAGAGAGAGAGAGAGAGAGAGAGAGAGAGAGAGAGAGAGAGAGAGAGAGAGAGAGAGAGAGAGAGAAAGAGAGAGAGAGAGAGAGATATTTAATTACAATCAAAGATTTGATTCTCCTCCTAACTTAAAATCAGATGATATAAACCATTAAAGCCAACACTAGCTGCAATTGGGAGATTTTTTAAACTGTTTTGTTAGATATAATGACTTACTTGAACTATCGCCACCCTAAACAATATTAAACTACCTGTGGTGGGTGAACGTATTGGTGTAGCAGTACAATAAGAAGTCAAATCAAATTGAATTTTGGGTCCACACCCTAAAATAAGTGTTGCCAAGGCCATCAGTATGTCAATCTGTTACTGTATGCTACTTATGAATGAAATCAACCTCTAATTAACGTGTACAATGTTTAATTATTGTTATTGTACCAAGGAATATTTTGTTGGTCGTCCAATCAGGGGAAAAAAATACACTAGTTACAGCGAATGCTGGTAACAGAGATGGCAGATTTTTTCCATGTTCAAGTTATCATTTGACTTTTAAAACTACTTTTCCGCTGACAAAAAGTCATTGAAGTTGTTTACCAAATAAGTTAAATAGAAACTGTGAACAGTTGTGTAGTGTCTTGTTGATTGACAGGTGTGTTCACAATAGAAGGCATCATTTAAGATAAGACAACTCCCTAATGAAATTTGCATATGTAATTGGGTTAATTAGGGAATAGATGTGTCATTTACCTACCAGGGTGGCATTCACCAGTTTAGGGAAGGATTTGCAAAACAATAAGCTGTGTGTTTAAGTCTGTCACCCCTATTTTCTGGTTTATTGGACTGGCCTAAGCCTGAAAAGGATAGGGTTAAACCATAGTACAGGGTGTAAGGGATAAAGTAAATCAACAAATGGTATGAAATGCTTAGGACACTATTAATTAAATGATTTGCCAGTATAGCTAGGTTATTGATAGTTAAACAAAAGTTTGGAATGAGAAGTAGAAACTGTTACTTCATAGGTTGAAAACCGCTCATTCACAAAATCCTGATTTTGTTACCCTCTGAAGATACTTCTAGGATTCAGAAATTTTCATTCATTCAACTTAAAAAAATCTAACCTTCCCTCCCAAATTTATGCATTCTTCTAGACCATCACTGCCACCACAGTGTTTTATTGCTGTATTACTTTCACTGATTGCCTAAGGCAGAAAAATAGAGTATCACACATACATAGAGTTAGGGAGTCTCTACTTGTTTCAAACCAAAGCCAAGTTAAGTGGTCCAGTTCCTTAAGAGGTTCAGTCATGAATAAATAATGAGTTCCATTCCTTTCAAAGCCGGGCTATTAATCAGTCCCACTCCTGTGTACTGTCACATACCGCCAACGTTCAACTAAACACAGCCATGTGACAAGGTTCGTCACTATACAACCCTGATACACAGTTTCTGAAGATTTCATATACCGTAAGTTTGAAGTCCTGTTTTCCTTGGTTGAAGTACAGTCATTATATTGGTGGTACCACCGTAGAGAAGTGACGCTTTGAAAGTTTAGAAGACCATAATCTTTCTTTTCTTTTTTTTGGTTCAATGATTTTTGTCAGTTTAGTAGAATGAACGTTGCTGTCTTCCGCCGTATGGATTTCTCATTCTAGGTTGAACTGATTGCAGACACATTCATGCATGCACTGATACACTGTCAGTTTATTTAACCAAGGTGAGAGGTTTTTAGAAAAAAGTAGGAGTTTTTTTTTTTTTTGTCGTTTACAAATTCAAGTTTGGTCGTTAGACATCTTGTTGTGTTACTTTAGGAAGATTAGTGGAGATTATGTGTTGAAAGTTTGAAGTGACGGAAAGTTTATAGGGGCATTCTTGTCAGATGTTTTGTTGTATGTATTCCGCTATACACAGTTGTTCATCCCACAGGCATCCAGGTAAAAGTAGGCAACACAGACATACGACACTTCATCTTGCTTACTTCTAGGGGTACGTACACAATGTCTGTTGACAACAAATGTTATTTTTGAGGCTTTTTTAAGCAGTTGGCTTCAACAGCTGTTTTAGTTTGCCGTTCACAGTGTGTTACTTTCCACACAAATGTAGCCAAATCGTCTCTATTTGTGTTGTAGGGTATTTAAGAAAAGTTTGGTAAGTTGGATAAACTATGTGTGTATCTTACAACATAAGTAACTTGAGCTAATATTTTGTAATTTATCTATTTTGGGGACCTTTTTGGTTGCTATTATACATGTAGAAACAATCAATAACTTAAAACCTTTGCTGTGCTGATCTCAACGATGTCTAGGTCTGCTTGTGTTGGGAGGATTTTAAGATCAGTGCTGGGTCTCTGTGATCAGTTCAAGTATAAACGATTTTGCGAGAGAAAATAAATGGGAGAAATTTGACCAAAACAGTTTCTGTAAGGAAAGTTTCCTGTAGTTTAGAAACCAGATTCATGTTCAAAAGAAAAAAGACATAGCGACATGTTGGAATTTTTGTTTCTTACGACAAGAACGATTTATGATTTTACACATCAGTCACCTAAATATGAAACCTGCAATATTTTTGAATTTTTTTTTCATCTTTTAAGACAAGAACAAGATAATTTTTCAGATTAGTTATGATTATAATGATACAAAAATAGCATGTAGGAATTTTTCTGTTCATTTCTTGTGATAGAGAACGATGTGCCATTTGAAGGAATAGGACCCTAACTTCATGTAGGAATTTTCTTTCATTGCTCGTGAGAAGAGTAGTTTAAAATCGGTTTGAATTATTTTGTTGTAAATTACTGCTGTTTTCATTTTTAAGACTAAAGTTTTTATATCACTGCATTCATAAAGTCCATTTTGCTGATTCTGCTCTAAAATTAGTTCAAAACTTTAAAAAAAAAAAAAAATTGACAAGAAAATGAAAAAATCTGGCTGAAAAGTTTTGTAACATGGTTAAAAAAATGTAGGAATTTTCATTCATTTCTTGTGAGAAGAGTGTCATTTCAGTGTAGATAGATGTATTTATGTATGACCCTGGCAGACCTAGCCATTAAAATGTGACAGCTACACATACTTGTCAAAAACCTTGAAAGTTGATCATCAGGTCACTGATGTATAAAATAAGACAACAAATCTTACTGGCTGATAAATAGTAGAAGTTCAAATTTGCTGTCTTCTAATCCAATCAGCTGAAACAATGGGTATCATTTTGACCTGTAAACATTATGTTACAAATGAAAATTTCTACTCACAGAGTCTTCAATATTCTGGAAGTGAATCTCAAAATTTGTGTAGACTTCTCATCAGTTTGTCAGTGGTGTTTGAATTTGGGATTTGGTGCCAAAACATAGTTTGACTCAGTCAGTCAACATTTTCATTTGTAACTATGAAGCCAGAACTCATGAACTTTCACTGGCAACAACCATGTTTGTTTTTCTGCTTGTGTTCAGTAAAAATAGTCAGTAATTTGCACTAATTGAATTAAAATCAAACTGCTGAGATGACCGGGCTCATAGGTATTTTCGCGGTTAGATTGACAAAAACACAAAACATGTTATATAATTCTTAAGTCCCTTAATGTGAAAGATTTGCATTTTCTTGTTGTAAACTCTGGACGTTGACTTTGTTTTTTACCGTACGACAAAGAAGCCATAAAGCACTACCTGAGTGCAATTGACTGGAGTTCCTTCTGTGTAAGTACAAGAGTAGAATTTGCAGTATTTATTGTCTACACTCATGAATATTTAATACTGTTTGTTTCCTGCTTATGCATGACAACTGAGTTGCAGTCATAGGGTATTAAGTAACCTATCCAATATTGAAGAAGAAAATTGGCTCAAATCATTTTCTTGTAAATTGTTGCTGTTTTCATTTTTAAGACCAAACTTTTCATATCACTGTATTCATAAAGTCTGTTTTGTTGATTGTGGTCTAAAATTAATTCAAAACTTTTAAAAAAATTGATTAGAAAACGAAAAAATCTGGCTATATAATTTTGTAAATTAGTAAAAACTATTACTGGTTTGTTTTCATTTTTAAGCCAAACTTTTTATAATCAATACATTCATGAGATCTAATTTATTTACACTGGTCTAAAATAAACTTTATTTTTGTCAAAAAGTTACAAGAAAATGAAAAAATCTATTAGTACTTGAAGTCCATGTCTCCCATTTGGTACATCCCTTTTGTAGTTGGACTGAGTGCAGTTTTTATCACAAACTCATCGGAAAAATCTGTTTGAATAATTTTGTGGAAAATTGGTACTGCCTTACTTTAAATCCAAACTTTCACTACCAATACAATACATTCGTAACGTCGGTTTTATTGACGTGGGTCTAAGGTGAATTCAATATTTGCATAAATGTTAAAAGAAAATGAAAAAATAGCTGCCTTTATGGTTTTGTAGGAACCAAATTTTTTATATGAAAACGTTCAGAAGGTATAGTTTATTTATTCTGCTCTAAAATTAATTCCATTTTTGACAAAAGGTTATAAGAAAACCAAAATATTTACCCGATCAATGTTATAGAAAATTGCTTGATACTGAAACTATGTATGACATTTTTGACTAAATTTTTCACACAAATTTTATGGGGTCAAATTGTGTAATTCTGGTCCTGCATTAATTTCTGATTTGCTTAAACTTACAAAATAAATGAATAAATCGGCTTGAATTATTCTGATAAAAAATTAAGGAGAGTAAGTTGTCTTCAATGATGTGAAACACATCACCCTCCCAGTCCTGCAAATAGTACAAAGTACAGCAAAGTAGAGGGTATCAAAGGAGAATCTAAGATGTTTTCAGTTGTAACAGGGTCATAGCATCTATTCTAATGAGCTAGGAACGTACATGTCACTACGCTATTTCCGGCCCAAACTGATAAAAATACTTGTAAGTTCTGTTCTGTCAGGATGATGTAAAACAGTTTTGGAGATACTGAATGATTATTGCATGATCAAGGTCTGTACACAGATCAAAATGTCACAATCATTTCACGTCTACAGTTCCAACATGACTGTTGACAAATTTACAGTGCCAACTTGACTGTTGACAAATTTACAGTGCCAACTTGACTGTTAAGTTATCAAATTTACAGTTCCAAGGTGACTTCAAATTTACAGTTCCAAGGCAACGTGTGACAGTTTTAAAATTTACAGTTCCAACATGACTTTTCAAATTTATGGTTCCAACATGACTTCAAATTTACAGTTACAACATGACTTCAAATTTACAGTTACGTGGTTTTTGTCAAATTTACATGTCCAGTTCCAACTTGACTTTTGTCAAATTTACAGTTCCAACATGACTTCAAATTTACAGTTACAACTTGACTTTTGTCAAATTTATAGTTCCAACATGACTGTTTTCCAATTTACTGTCTCAAAGTGACTCTATTTCTCAATTAATTCTAGGAACCATGAATGATAAATTTTCCATAAAATGTGTGAAGTTTTAGAGTAACTAAAATATACACATGACATGTGATGACAGTGTTATTGTAAAAATCAACCTATTTTATCAAACATCCTTTCCCTTTCTGTGGCAATGAAAACTTTTTCATTTTTGTGACAAAAATGAAACAAGATACTTTTGTTGTTGAAATTTTATAAATGTGTTATTCTTGGCACTACAAGTAATTTACTAAAATAATCCATAGTTGAAGGTACAGGAAAATTTTTTGTAAACATTTGAATTTTTTTGGGCTGTATGTAATGCTGTAATGTTTTGAAATTTAAAGCAAATTTAGGTTTAAATTCTTAAATTCTTGAAAAAAAGTTTCAGAAGTTTTAATTTGTTGAATGAACCAGCTGTTTAGTGTATTTAATTCTATACTATAGTATAATCTATGAAATTAAAATAAACAGATAAAATTTAAATTTGCAACTTCTGCTAGTAATTTGTGTTTGAGTGGTTTCACCAGCTGTTTTGTGAATTCGGTTATTCTCCCCCAAAAAATTAAATATGCAGATAAAATTTAGATTTGTAGCCTAATTAGTATTTGATTGATTGCAAACATACTGGTAGTTTATTTAAAAGTGTAGTATCACTTGTTTAGAGTGTTGTTGGTCTAACTTGAGTCAAAGACATGAATCACTCGCCCACTTTACTGTGTTTAAGATATGTGACATGACTTGGTTGATTTGTAGTGGACCCCATAAACAGTCTCACACTAGCACTATTTCACTACCCTTCACCCATTTAGAAAAACTTGTAAATTTTACCTGAATGGGGCTGACTGTGACGTCTACCGTAAGGAGAAAAGTGATTTTTAACAGTCTGTTGGACAGGAAGGTAGAGTAGTAAATGATAGGATTTATGAGTTAGTCTTACTGGAATGTTTTTAGTATGACATACAGGTTTGAGTTTATATGTGATTATTAAGTGTCAAAAAACTAATATACTTGCATATTTCAAGCCTAGGTAATCATCATTGTCACTAGTCGGGAAGATAGCCTGGAATGGAAATCCTATTAATGAGTTATAAAATATATTTAAAAAAAATTGTAAAAATAACTTGCAAACATAAAAGAAAAAATGGAATGGCTGATTCTAGGACTACCTGAATGAAAAAAAGGTAGAAAAAAGGTGAAAGGATGAAAACACAAACCAAAATAAAAAATAAATAAATAAATAAATAACTTGCAAACAAAACAAAAAAATGGAATGGCTGATTCTAGGACTGCCTGAATGAAAAAAAAAGGTAGAAAAAAAGTGAAAGGATGAAAACTAGAACCAAAATAAAAAATAAAAAAATAAATTGTAGCCAACAAAGACAAATTGTACATGATGAAAATAATCAAGAAAAAAAAAGGAACAGAAAAAAAAGTTAAATGAAAAACTCACAATTGTAAGAAAGCAACAAATCAATGGTTCCGGTAACCAACCCCAACCTAATTTTTTACTGCCATCCAAACTTTTTTTAGGTAATTTGAAAACAATATCGAAAAATCAAGGTTTGAAAATGCCATTTCCTCGTGTGATTAAAACAACATGGCGGAGTACAGCATACTATATGATGTCTTCTGTGTGTGTAGTACAGAAAGTATGATTATATCGATGAGAAGTCTCTGTTGACCTCTGTAGATATGAAGAGAATATTTGATCAAATCCTCAAAAATCTAAGAAATAAAAAATAAATCCTACCGATACCTAACCACCTTATTTCAAATTGGTCATTATTGGAACCACGCAATTTTTTTTTTTTGACCTAAGGTCTCTGAAAGAAAAAACAATATTGTAGAAAACAGAAGGAAAAAGGAGAGAAAATTTATTTTAATGACATTGAAAATAACCATAATAAAATGAAATGAAAAACTTAATAAATATGTAAATGTAACGAACTTTAACAAACTAAGAAAGATCCGTAAAAGAAAGGAGGGAAAATCGAACCAGTAAAAAGAATTAAACAGCTCAAATATCTCAAAGTGAACCTTGCCCAGGAATTTAACATTGCCAACTGACATGCCCTTTTTTGCAGCTGTTTGAAAAAATGATGTCAAAACTGTAATTAGTAGCAGAAGTGGAGGAAAACCTAATTCATTTTCTGCTCTACTTCATTTCTAGCCCCTAATCAGATTGCTATAAAAAGCCTGACATGATGTGAAATATCCAAGCCCCCTGGCAAATTAGGCTTCAAAGTGTTTGGTTGTGTAGTCGTACTTGATCTGTACAATGTCAAACGGTATATATATGTAGTTAATTTTACACTCTAAACCAGGTCACTATGATACACTGTATCTAATGTGTTACTTTCTGTTACAAAGTATAAAAAAATGTTATTTTCACAAAGTGTCAATTGTTATTTTCCCCATACAAAGTATCAGTTATTTTGAATACAAAGTATTAAATATTTCCCCATACAAAATATATGCTACATTCTTGTACAAAGTATCAATTATTTTCATATACATAGTATCAAATGTTATTTTCCCATACAAAATGTGAATTATTTTTCCATACAAAGTATCAAATATGCCAAAGTAGTAAAAAAAATTTAAAAACAGGAAACAAGAAAAGTTGATTTCCAATGACTCAAAAAAGTCAAACAACAAAAAATAAACAAGACAAGAAAATGAAAAACCTCAATTTCAACAATTTCAAGTGGAAAATTAACATACAGCTACCCAGAGAGAGAGAGAGAGAGAGAGAGAGGTGGTATCTTAAAGCTAAGCCGGTATTCAGCTTTTTGGCAGATTAGACAAATCTTGACAACATTGAGGGAAGGGAAGAACCTTCATCTTGAATAGATGTAAGAGTTGGTAGTTGTAATGGGTGTAATAGACAGTTTATGGGTACCGGTACCCAACACTTTCAAAGTTATGAAAAGAATCCAGCCAATTCACATTCCCTTTTATGATACGCATACAATAGGAAAAGCCATGCAAACGTCACTTAGTTTTCACTCACACATTTGATGAAGTCAGGAGGTCGTGAGAGCTCTCTCATTTGAAGCATGTAAAGCACATTAGATTACTGTCCACTGTGTTATATTATCAGACACACTTTGGAGTTCCTGCGTTATCTTTTGTCTCTTCTCCCAAGGAAAACCTTTGTGTAGCACTTGAATTACAAGTGTACCACATCACAGTTACGTTGGCTGACTTCACTTTTAAAGAAAGGTATGTACTTATACATAGCTGGAACGTCTTGTGATGTTGTTGACAAACATAGCTGGAATGTCTTGAGATGTTGTTGACAAACATAGCTGGAACGTGACGAGGTGCTGTTGACAAACATAGCTGGAACGTCTTGAGATGTTGTTGACAAACATAGCTGGAACGTCTTAAGATGTTGTTGACAAACATAGCTGGAACGTTTTGAGGTGTTGTTGACAAACAAAGCTGGAATGTCTTGAGAATGATGTTGTGGATGAATGCAACCTGAATTAGACTTCCGTTAGAAACTTTACCAAATAAACGCTGATGCTTCACAAAGTATGGGTGTGAGGTGTTCCAGGAAATAAACACTTATTACAGTAGGCTTGATCTGAGTTCTCTTGAATTTTACTTAGAAATAATACCATTATAAAAAGTAGAATGAGTATTTTTGTAACATTAACATCCAGGTATGGGTGTTCCAAGGAATTAACAAGTTGAAGAAAACTTGGTATCTTGCTAAGAAAAATTACACCATACAGTGTACATGTAGGTCTAATAGTAATATGCATTTGTTTTTGCTAAGATTGGGGAACCCTGGTAACGCAAAGGGGAATGTGATAAAACAATTTGCATTATACCATTATTTTGGTAGGGAACCTCGGTAAAATGATAGGGGAACTCAGGTAGATTTTACCTGCTTACCACCCTTAACAAATACACTGGTAGGGAACCTTGGTGAAATGACTGGGGAACTCAGGTAAATTTTACCCACTTACCACCTTAACAAAACCACTGGTAGGGAACCTCAGTAAAATGATAGGGGAACTCAGGTAGATTTTACCTGCTTACTACCCTTAACAAAACCACTGGTAGGGAACCCTGGTGAAATGACTGGGGAACTCAGGGAGATTTTACCTGCTTACTGACTGTAACAAAAACACTAGTAGGGAACCCTGGTAAAATGACAGGGAACTCAGGTAAATTTTACCTACTTACCACCCTTAACAAAAACACTGGTAGGGTAATCTGGTGAAATGACTGGGAACTCGGGTGGATTTTACTTAACAAAACACTGAATATGTATCAAATTCAAGACTCAAAACATGTTAGAAACTCTACTCCATGAAAGCTAATGTTAAGTACTTTGTAATATTACCATGTAGTGGTATGGTATGAGTGTTTGGGGAATAAGTATTTGTTGCCAAAGTCTTGGTAATCCTGTTGATGCTTAAAAGAATGTGATGCACCCCAGGTCAGATTTGCATCGAGTTCAATACTTAAAACATCATAGAAACCATATGTATACCACAGTTATGTAAGTACATTTGTAACATTAATACATAGGTATGCTCTGAGTGTTCAAGGGACTAAACATTTGTTGCAATGACTTGGTATTTCTTGTTGACGCTAAGAAGTAGTGAATGTGTGCTGATTTGTATCAAATTCAATGAAAGATACAATTTATACTAGTTTGTTGATGTAGTTTGAGACGGTTGGTTGCAGCAGATCTTTACTTTAAATAGCTTTCCAGGGTTTGAAACCTGTAATTACAATTTGTTTAAGACCTGACCAAGGCCACAGTAGACTTCAAAACATATCTACAGTAGTAGTAGTACAGTGGATGAACCAATTCATCATCAGTTCTTTTATTGGACATCAAGTCCAGTTAGTTGGTAGGCTCAGGGGAGTCTTGTCTTTTTTGTCGGTCTGTATGGGTTTCAATTAATGTTGCTTTGGTGGATGTTGTTGCTATGGTAACCAAAATGTTGCTATAGAAACCAATCTTGTTCTATGAAGTCACCTCATTACTAACTAGATAACCAAAAAAGGTAACACTATCTCTTAAATATAAAGTTTGTTGTGCAAAAGTCGGTCAATTTGCGTGTGAATTATATAAACTGATTCAAACGATTCCTGTTAAGTTCTGGGAGGTTCTCAACAATTATGTCTTTACTGTACACATCAGAAAAAATATTTTGTTCAATATTGGTTGGTAGTAAAAGCAGTCAATTTGCTTTCATTACAACTGTAAGTGTTCCAGATGTTGGTTTAAGATCTTCTCGTAAAATTTGATATTGTCAGGCTTCTTTGCTTGCAAAGCACATCACTTTCAGAGAATGTACCGAGTGTGTCGACCAACTGCAGAATAGAGACAAATGTGTCCAAACTTAGGGAGTTTAAATGGAATGGGAATAAGGGTTAGACCCCCTAACATACTTATGATTTGTATAGTCCATGACATGTAGCCACTATATTGTGATAATTTCTGTTTTGCAACTGTATCACTTAATTCAGATCTCTATTAAGCCTGCAACTTAGACTACATATTGGAAAATTACAAAGTTTTTGAAAAATACAAATATATTTCCAGAAATTTTGACAATGCAATTAATTTCAAATAAGGAATTTAATTTTAGATCATAACTAAGGTACTTTTCTGTGATTTCTTTCTAAAATAGAAACAATATGAATCAAATTTTAAAGAAAAAAGAATATATGATAAAAAAATGTATGATATTTTTGGAGGGAATATGGAATATCTGAAGACATAAAAGCTCACATTAATCTTTAGAATTACCATGTTATAAGTAGATTTTTGCCAAATCTATTTTTGTTCATTCTGAAGGAAAGAATCTAAGATCAGAGATGAGACTTTGTTTCCATGGCAACAGAGTGTAAAGATCATGATCAGGCTTTAGGGGGATGTAAGAACTCAACAGCTGCTTATTTGCATAATGACAGTTGATTTGCATAGGGGGGAAAGGTTGTGTGTCTTAGAAAGGACATATTGCTATTGATGGCAAGTGCCTTTGGAAAAGCCAGTGCTGATGTATCAAAGTTAACAGGCACTTGTGGTATAAGTTGAAGAAGTTGATACTGATGCCTGTATGTATATTCAGGTTCACAAGTGCCTGTGGAAAAGTTACTTTGCTGCAAGACATAGACTGAGTGAGGTAAATATATGTAAGGTTCACAAGTGCCTGTGGAAAAGTCATTTTGCTGCAAGACATAGACTGAGTGAGGTAAATATATGTAAGGTTCACAAGTGCCTGTGGAAAAGCTGCACTGTTGCTGTCAGACTGTTGTATTGGTGTTTGCAAGTGCCTGTGACATGGTGTGGAAAAGTCTCTGTGCTGTATGTTATATATTGATGCAGGTAGAATATTTAGGTTCACAAGTGCCTGTGGAAAAGCCACTGTGTCGTATGTTGTATGGTGATGTGTGTCACTGTCAGTAAACGTGAATTGGGAGAGACCACACACCTCGTACTGGAGGGTCATAGTAAGGGTTTACCCGCAATACAAACAAATGAAAAATAAACATGGCCTGACGTTACACTGCAGTGTAGTCATCACATACACTAGACTAGAAAGACCAACACTACTTTGACTTACAGCACTGCCTTACACATGTTAACGCTATTATTTCAAACAGAGATAAACACACCGGAGACACTATGATACAACTCTAGGGTTAGTTTTCCCTGACGTTTGAGATTTACAAGTTGATAGGCTCTCTGCAATTGGTTAGTGTATCACTAAGATTTAGTACTTGGAAATACTAGAGCTATCGTGGAGCCAATATTGTGATAGCTCGGAGTCTAGAAAAATGGCTATAATTGTAAATTTTGTCGGTAGTCCTTGTGATTACGTGCAATTTATACGTTGGTGAGTTGGTACTGATGTGTACTGGTAACAGGAGGAAGATTTGAAGTTAGAGGAATAACAGCTGTATAGTTAGATATATCATGTGACTTTCACTGCTGGATGGAATGTTAGCAAAATGCTCCATGTTGCTATCCATGTAGTTGGTCCTGGAAAAGGTAAGGAGAATTCTAAGGAATGTATTATTTAGTGTATAATAACTGTGTCAGTTATTGACCAAAGTTTGTCAAAGTTGATTATCATTTTCCAAACTGTTTGGTGGACAGTTTGTTGATCAATTTGATAAATTATGCCAGTTGTGTCAGATTTCCCACTGTCTGTTACCATGGTAATATATTTCTTAATATGTTTTACAAGCATTTTTGTTAAGGATGGCAAGGAGGTAAGTCTCTGGGGGTAATGCCATACTCGGAACTGTATGGAAACCGCATACCAATCAAGTAACACTGCCAGTGCTAGATTAGCAAGTTTTCACACAATGTTGTGAAAGCTATCAATGTTAGCAAATCTGTAAACATTGTATGTAACAAACACAGACTAGTGACAATGTAAAGGTGTTTATTGCTATGTACACATAGACTACTCCAACTTATAAATGGCTAGACAGATACAGTTTCAGTCTTTTGTTGTTCTTTTGTTATGTCAAAAAATGGTACGTTTTTTCCGTACTGACTGTAGCCCTTGCTTGTCCCACTCATAGAAGAAACTGACCTTTACAGTAAATGATGCCCGCTCGTGGTGAAGGAAGGAACTAAGTTAAGATACTGATAGACAGACAGACAGAGACACATACACACAGATACATACATACATACATACATACATACATACATACATACATACATGCATACATACATGCATGCATATACACACACTAAAGATGTTTGTTGTTAGGATGAGAAATGTATAGAGGGTATCACTTAAGTTTAAAAAAAATTAAGGATCTCTAGTAAGGGTAGTTTTGAATAAAATAGAATTATAATTTAAGCAGGTGGACTTACCACCATTCAGCAAATTATGTCATATTTTTATCAAATTCAATTGAAATTTATTCTGCCTGAAAAGAAATATATGACAAAATTATATACTTGATAGAGGGCGCTCTTCACTCACAAGGTCTATTAAATAGAAGAGGCTAGAATCAGTGAATTTTATATCATTATTTTATATTTTGTGATAATAACTCTACCAGCCAAGAAATGGAAATCTTGTAAAAATGATAGTTTTATGCATTTTTCGTAAGACTGATGGCAACCTAGTACAAGGTCTCAGACACACAGGTAGCACAAAACTGGCCTAAAAACTTTGTATCAAATTTACAGCTTTGTAATTTGGAAGGAGTTTCTGTATGAAAAGAAAATACAGCTGTAAAAACTAGATTGTGTGTTGTAGTATACATATAGTAGAGTTTATATGTGTTGTATGGTGCCATTCACAGGAAGTGTGGTCTGTTGAATTGTTACTGTATGTAAACATAATATCAGATTGTGAAATGAAAGGAATTTGTGGTTGAGATGTGTCTAAGTTGTAGGGTCATTTAAGGGTAAAATTTGGGTAGAATTTGAAGTGTTTTTATTAACATTGTAAGAAGGTAAAATCTGCTCAAGTTCTAAAGTTCATTTTACCAGGGTTCCCCACTAAAATTATGGTATAATGTCTGGGAAACTATACATTGTAACGTTTCATCTGAGCTCCTCCTTTCTGTTATTGGGTTCCCAGTCCTTAGTGGACATACTGTTACTGTTTTGAATTTTGAATTCAAACTGGATAATTTCAACTAAACATTTTGTCATTGTTGGCTCTCCTAATAAACGATAAGTTAAACTTAGTAATGAGATTTCTACTCACACAGTCAAAATGTGCCTGGGAATCAAATCCCAAATTTTCGCAGATGTATCATCAACATTGTCAGGGATATACTTAGTCTATCTGCTAGACCACGGATGTTCTTCCGATACAATACGACACACGACCAAACATCGCTATCGACGATGGAACATCCAAGTTCTGGCAAGCCCTCACTGCGAACTTCATTCGCTTATCGTATCGGAAGAAAGCCCAAATGTCTAGCAGCAAGACTAGGATATATACTATGATGCTGACAAGATGGTGGTGAAAATTTGACTCTGTGAGTAGTCACTTCGTTACAAAGTAATGAACCCAAAGTCCATGAACATTCATTCTCACTTAAGTTAAACATTCTCAACAAAACTTAATTTCATAAAATCAATCATGAAATGAAGTTTTATTGAGAATTCTACAGAGGGATTGAAACTATTTGAACAGGTTACACATTGTTTTGAATTTTGAATTCAAACTGGTGAATGAAATGTTGTCGTTGTTTTAATAGTTCTCCTAAATAATGGTATTCAAACATAAGTTAAAACATCGGGTGATTACAGGAGTGCAACGTAAGTAACAATGAATAATGAATGTGTCAGACTAGGTTACTTTTAGTTGACTTTGTGTAAACTTTCTCTAGGGATGGACGAATGGAATAACAGTGACATGGAGAGATTATAGTATGTACAGCTGATCAGAGAGTGATGATAGACATGTGATCACAGTGTATGAGGGCTTATGCTTTGTATAACATAGCACTCAATGGACAGTGGGTTGGTTTTAGAGGGTAAACATCTATCTAGTAGGGGCTCAAATTTAACTTGTATGTGTGGTACGATAGTCACATTGTTTCTGCTAAGGGCGGTAAGTAGGTAAAATCTACCAACATTCCCAAGTCATTTTACCTGGGTTCCCAAACAAAATTACCATAGACTCTATGGGGAAACACTACCATTTTTACCCCTTTCTCCCTTTCTGTTACCGGGGTTCCCCAACCTTAGCAGAATCACTGTTTCCCCATAGTTTAAATGTGATATTTAATAGTAGTCTATATTTGTTCTGAACTACATTGTATTGTGAGTTTCAAGACCGGGTCTACCTAGCCTATTGGAAGTCTGGTTTCTAGGCCAAGTATGTTTGTAGATTTCAAGCCATGTATCCGCCATAGTTTGAATCCTGAACTTAATATGGAATATTGACAGGAAAGGAAGGAAGTCTGTTCCCTTGTAGATGGTAAATAAACAACATATCATGAAATATTGTTAGATTTTTCTAACATTGTATACTGTAAACGTGGACGCTGCTTATTTTACTGTTTGAATCCTGAACTTTATATGGAATATTTGCTGGAAAGGAAGGAAGTCTGTTCCCTTGTAGAAGGTAAATAGAGAACATATCATATCATTGCAGAACTGCAGATATCGTTAGATTGTACACTCTAAACCTGGAAAAGACTCTCTGCTTATTTTACTGTAAAACAACGCATAAATAAGTGTAACTGAAATGCCTTCTTGATGCATAAACACAATGTACCAGTCTGGTAATTAGTATAAAATTAGTCTTTGAGAACAAATTGAAGACTGTAAAATTGCAAAAAAATTTCTTAGTGGTGAAAGTATCTACGTTTATAGTATTTATTTTGAGATGACAAGTCATCATTCAGTGTTATCTATTTAATATTGTATCTGAGATTGTGATTTCTACACTGATGTTATGTGTTGATTCTGATTTCACCTTATTTTGAATTGGCAAACTTTGTATGGAGTATTTCCAGGGAAGGAAGGAAGTCCATTCTGGGTGAGATAATAGATAGTGAACGTATCAGAGCTAAGTACAAACCACAGAAATGTCAGTAAGAGTGTTTATCATGGTGTGAATTGCCAGGTTGAGACACTGCTATCCGTTCTAATTACATCCGTGTTTCCCAGCTAAAGTTTTAGAACCCTGGGAACCGAGAAATTGAAATGTGATAAAATTGACAGTTTCCTGTACATTTGGTGAAGAGTGTGTCAAGAAGAGCTGGTCAAAGCTCCCCAGGGAACTCAATACATTTGTACCTACTATAAAAACTGTATAGCCTCTAATGGTTCAACAAGAAAAACACAGTAATTTTACGTCAAAATCTGCTGATTCAAGATTGTTTTCATTTTCTGCATTGATGGCAATGAAGAAGATTGGAAGTTCCGAGAACATATAAAGGCAAGCATAAGCAAAAAGTGCAATTTTTGGACAAAATTTTATGATGAAAAATTTGCTGTTTTTATCTGCAATTAAGGCAGTGAAGAAAGTTAAGGACTTTTAAAAACGAAAATTCTTTAGAAAAATTGTGAAATATTGGTTCAAAACTTGTTGATAAAAATGAAGATGTGTCTATTTCTTGTGGAACATACTAACTTAGAAATGTTTAATATCGGCCTTGAGATAAAATACTAGCAACAACATTACATTATGGTTATTTTCCACTTCAGACAACAGGTGACAGAGTTTGATATGCAAATGAGTATTAACTTTAAAGGTCAGCAGAGGTCATGGCAAGAAGGAAGTCTCAACTTATAACTTATTATATAATGTGAAGTCTTTGAAGTTGATAGTTAACTTTGGGGTCAAGGGTCAACTTACTCGTATGGAAACCTGCAAGGCACACAGAATATAGAATTGCCAATGTGGGCTAGTGTTGAGCCATTGCTAAGGTCAAAGGTCATCTTACCAATGTTGAAACCTGCAAGGCAAACAAAATTGGAAAAGTTATGATGTAAATGAGCTGTGTTCCATCGCCCTAATTTACTGGGACAGCACAGCGGGTTCCCACTCTCCTATGCTAGTCTGTTTACCATTAACATGGAGTCTAGGGGAGATGTAACAGAGTCCAGTTCAGGATACAGGGTTGTTAGATGGGAAAATTAACTTGGACTATGGATTACTGAATAGAGTGATAGTGACAAGCAGTTGGTTGGAATGTTACAAGAAAACACTTGTGCAAAGTTGTTGTGTGAGGTAATTTTAAAGAAGACTGCACTCACAAATAATTTGTTAAACAAGAACTCCATTTTCAGTCATTTTTTGACAGAATTTTTTTTACACTACTATAAATTTGGTCTGTTGAGTCAGTGTAAAGAATACTGCACTCAAAAAATTTGTAAGCAGAACTTCTCCATTTTCAGTAAATTTTTGACAGTCAATATTTTTTTACAGTGATCAATGTAAAGTTGGTCTGTTGAGTCAGTGTAAAGAACATTGCACTCAAAAAAATTTTGTAAACAGAACTTATCCATTTTCAGTAATTTTTTGACAGCTAGAATGTCTTTTTCATATTCTGGTAGAAAATTGTTCTGTTGAGTCAATATAAGTCAATATAAAAAACATTGCACTCAAAAAAATATGTAAACAGAATTTATCCATTTTTAGTCAATTTTTGACAACTTGAATATTTTTTTTAAGATCAGCAACATAGTGTACCTTGGAATGCATCCTAAAGAATTCTTTGCATCAAAATAAAATTTAGTGAATATTTGAAATATGTTATTTGTATCAGTATGTACGACATCTATAAAAATGTTGATGTCTGCACAAACATTCCTCTCGTCCAATGTAGAATCATGATGCTACTGTGGATCAACCGCAGAAACTTTTTCCAAGGACAATGTTTGACTATTATCAATACAAACTGATGCAAAACATACCAAAATGGTAGCAAGATAGGCAAGTATTCCATCCAAACTGAGGGCGTTAAATTCGTTTTCACTCACTTTGTATCTTTTACTAGATTGCACAACACTTACAGGAATTTTGTAAAACTTCAAAATAAGCTAAAACCTTTCAAACTACTGTAAATGTGTGATTTTTGTATCTATATATATTTTATTAAGCTGTAACAATTTTTGCGCCAAAATAAATCAGTGTAACCATAGAATCACTTTCTCTGGTAAATTATGACTTAACTACCGATAATGAAGGTATATTTATGAAATTAAAGTGGTTATTGAGACATAAAACAAGTTTACAAAAGTAACGAAAACTGGGGTAAAAAAACTCGTCAAATATGGAATCACTTTCACTGGTACATGCCGAGTAACTACCAATAATAAAGGCATATTTACAAAATTAAGTGGCTATGACACATAAACATGTTTACAAAGTGATGTGGTTATAACTGAACTAGGGTAAAAATTTGTCAAAATATGGAACAACTTTTGCATTTATAGAGTTGATAGTTAAGGTACTTACAATACCAAAATACAAATGTACAAACGTGATCTGGCTTTAAGTACACCTTAGTCAAAATCGCGCCAACATTAGGTGGAGCCAACATGTGAAAAATTATCCTTAATTTTTTATGCACAAATATGACTGTTCATAGTGACTGAACGATTTCATGTAGTTCGTCATAGGTCAAAGGTCATATTAGGTCAAACCAGGTCAAATCAATACACATTTGATGAAACGGACATGAAATATATACATAATTGAAAATACTGTAGCATATTTGTAGCATTTTTTCTGAGGTTAGTCGGTTGTTTCCTGCAATTATTTGTGAACTAAGACGTCAGTGATGCAATAGATGGAATGTCTCTATTACAAATTCCACCAAGTTGACAGGATGTGTACAATTCAGAACATCTGTCTAGTAAATTCTCCTTTCTCGCATACTCATATTTGATGCCTGATTGACCCGCGTGTTCTCTCACCGTAACTCACTGCAAAAAAAAAACCAGTATGCTAGCTAAATTAGCAGCTGATTTTAATTTGGAGAAAAGTTATCACCGGATAAACAACTTTCTTGCCAACTAACTGAAAGAATGTCTTGAAGTTAAAGAGGCATGGGATAACTTGAGATAATATTTTATCTAGTCAATAAATACTAAGCTGTTTTCTTGTTTTTCTTGGTTTTCATATATGTGTATTGAAATGATAATAATTAGTTCTAGTAACATGACCAATTTAAAAAAAAATTCCCAACTGCTAGTATGGTGCTTAGTGTTCACCTGTTAGTGTTTTTCATACAGGTGATGGTATGATATCTCCCCCTCCCAATATTTTAGTATAGACAAACTTAATTATATCACTCAGTCGTTCATGTTGAGCCTAGGTACTAGGCAGTGTGCCCTCTAGTGATAGCCAAATTTTGATGTTGTGGGGCAAAATGATAAAAATTGGGAGTTCTTGTGTGTCACTACGTAGTAAGAGATACAATGTAGGGGAACACCAAATTTTGGTGTGTCACTCGGAATTGTGTGCAACAGTGGCATGTCAAATTGGCTTAGAGGACACACTGGTTTTAGGTATTAGTTCTGCCAGCAGCAAGTAGTGGTTACATATATGTATGTACCATTGATTACTTACACTGGTGTGTGTGTGTGTGTGTATGTGTGTGTGTGTGTGTGTGTGTGCGCGCATGTGCATGCATGTGCACATGCATGTGTGCATACTAGTGGTATTTACACTGTATTGCAATACCGAAAATATTGCATACCTGCATGCAAATGATATGCAAATGAGTGTTCAGTCATTCCTTGTACATGTATATAAAATTGCAAATTTGCATAATTGCAGAGAATGATTTTTAGCACAATTTTGCTGATTTGGTGTTAACATGTAAGAAGAACAGAACCCCTTGCCATATGCTTGCAAATGTCAGTACTGGGTGGTGTGGGTGGGGGGGAGTATTCGTACTCGTACTTGCGGTGCTTCTGTCACATTTTACTCGCTACACTAGTTAAAGTACGACTGCAGAGAACATTGCAAGCACTAATGTAGATACCCTGAGTACGCTACACTTACACTCACATGTCATGGGGTTCTGTCATGATACACTTCAGTGGATAGAATTTGCACAGCCTACAGGTTCCTTCAGCTACACTGCAAACAATTTAACCTTTTACAACATATACATAAACTTAAGTCAGCTTATGACTCTTCAGTGGTAGCAAGCCTGCATAAAGTTTGTAGCCGACAAGGAGTATAACAATTTTGTGGCGATAAATTCCTACAAACCAGAATATTTCTCGAGCAAGTAAACCAGATGACTTAAAATTGTTACTGCGGCGACAGTAAATTGTTGGCACACAAAGACATGTCTAACAGACTGGAAAGGCCTTTGAGGCTAACATTGTCAGGAAATAAAAACATAATTAGAAACAGTTGTATGAAATGTCTTTACTGGATTCCATTGACCTGACTTATGGGGTTGGAATACAGTGGTAGGAACATGAAGATGAATTGTGGTATTGCTATGGTGATAGGTGATAGATGTGTTGCTATGGTGATAGATGAAGGATGTTAAGGATGCTGTGATAAGGAGGAGGTGCTGTGTTCTTGACAACATTAAATTGTTTATTCAAAGGGTATGAATTTAGAGGGGTGGAAAGCTTCTATTAAATGTTTGTATAACAGTGGTCTTCATTAACAAGGTAACAAGGGTGCCAACCCCCAATTTAGCCCTCTTGAGCCCAAAGACTCTCTCACTAACAAAATAACAAGGGTGCCAAACCCAATTTACCCCTCTTGAGCCCAAAGACTCTCATTAATTTTGTAATCTTTTTAAAAAAGAAAATTTTGTGTTTATTTTTGAATAAAGAGAAAATACACAATACACATGAAAAAAATTACGAACAAATTAAATAAAATACACTTGTCACTCACAAAACTTCAATCACAAAGAAGACATTAAATTATAAATTCCATTTCTTTAAATTTATGAATTTTTACCAAAGTTGTATATTTGTGTTTGTCTACCTCGTAAATAAAAGTAATTTATTGTAAAGGGAACACTGTATTGTCTAGGATTGATATTGGGTTTATACCTGATGTAGGAACCTAGGATGGGTTATTCCAGCATGGTATACTCTCACGGGAATAAGTCTCCGGAAGTGTTTGTGCTGGATTTTGTTCATATGGGAAAAGACTGTACTATTTCCATGTTTTTCATTAGCTAGGGATTGGATATCTCCTGGTATTCATTTAATAATGTCTCACTTTACCAGCCACTGAAATCAGCAACATGTTGTTTGGCATGTGTCAAGTTGACTTTATTAATAATTCGTACAGTCACTCTCAACTTTTACTGTACCAAGCATGTGTAAGTAGTTAGGACAAGTACACAGAAATATGTCAGTTTGGTTAAGTTGGAACAGATAGTGAATTGATCTGATGTGTCACATATATCAGCCAATCAGTGGAAAGGTTATAATGTTATGCATAAATCTATCATTATCTATCCAATGAGCTCATAGATAACAAATAGCTTCAGGAAGGGTTAGTTGGCCATCTTTTGGGGTTAGTATTATGGGATACATAAATGTGTCAATTGAAATTAGCATATCTGATTGTTGTTTTGACTTTTTTGTTACAGTTTGGAAATCTGTGGATATAACTGAAGAGTGAGCTGACAGGACAGAAAACGAGATAAAACTTTGAGTGAGAAGCTTGAAGTCCAGTTTTGGAAACTACAAAGCAGGTAGATAATTTATTTTCAATACCTTTGAAAAAAAAATAGTTTTAAGAAGTCAAGGCCAGTGTGCCATCTAATGATAGCCAAAGTTTGTTGTTGTGAGTCAAAATGAGAAAAACTGAGATTTCTTGCGAGTCTCTACATAGTAAGAGATATGTATAGGGGAACACCAAAAAGAGAATGATCCGATGTAGATAAACATTAACGCTGAATGATCGAAATATTGCGTGATTAAGGTCTGTATTAGACGGATCGAAATGTCGCATTTATTTCAAATTTACCAGTCCAAAGTAAGTATATTGTACTGTTGAATGATCCCATGGTTTTAGCATCAAGAGTTGACTTGACAACGTTCTTCACCAGAACAGTCAAGACGTCAAATCAGAGAGTCAAGTCTCTTGGCTGCCATATTTTGGATGAGAAGCCAAGACATTTGTAAAATCCTGGTAACGCGGTGAAAGTCTGTTAAAATGTACTGAACATTCAGAATGCTGAACTGTATTTTAGTCAAGGAAAACATAGTAACCGTGGTAACATAATAAACCTGGGGGATATTTATCTACTTGTGACTGCCCTTACTTTATAAACACTGTGATCTGAAACTAAAACACAACACAATTGTTATGGACATAGCTCTACAAACATATCAGTGCCATCAGAGTATTTGCTATGAAAACAGGCCATATCAACATTTAGTCATCAAAAATGTGGTGTGTTCACTTCTAGGCTGTAAAAAAAGTGCTGAAAAAAAGTGCCATATTAACTGTTGTCAAAATGTGCTGTGTTGACTGCAAGACTGTCAAAAAAGTGATAAAAACAGGCTACATCAACTTTTAAGTTGTCAAAAAATGTACTGTGTTGACATCTAAGCTGTTAAAAAAAAAGTGCTGAAAAAAGTACCACATCGACATTTAGGCTGTCAAAAATGTACTGTGTTGACATCTAAGCTGTCAAAAAAGTGCCAAGTAAAGTACACTATTGACTTCTAGTTGTCAACAATGTACTGTGTTGACTTTTAGGTGATTTTTTTTGTCAAATTAAGATGCCAGACACACCAAAGGGAGTGACTCTTCCAAATATGTTGTTGACCGTGTATGTTGAAAGTGAGTATTTACTACTAATAGGCTGTGGAAACAGTACTGTTTGACTTTTAAGTTGTCTGTTTGTACAATTTAAAATGCCAAGCACACCAAAGAGAGTGGCTGTTATCAAGAAGTTGTTGACAAGTGTGTAGTTAGATCAAACAAGTTTTGTCTTGACTTTCAGTATTAAGACCACCTGTTTGTAGAATAAAAGGTGCCTGACATACGACTAGCGTGACTCTTACCAACATAGTTATTGACAAGGAAGTATTTGCTGTGAAAACAAGTCCAAAAATTACTGACTTTTATTTCTCCCCAAAAAAGTAAAGTATTCTGTATCGACTCTAACTTAAGGTCTATTGAGCTCAGCCTGTTGGTAGAATTTAGGATGTCATACATGCCAACGAGAATGACTATTTAATATCAATATGTTGTGTACATGTGTATTTTGAGACTGACTTTTCCCCAATACTTTGTCAACAAGGGAGTGACTCTTTCCAGTATGTTGTTGACAAGGGAGTGACTCTTCCAATACTTGTTGACATGTGTATTTGAGATGTTCACAGACACTCTAACATACTGTGATATAACACCTTTTTGTCAAACAATAGCATGACAACAAAAGGAGCTTACTAAGTCGGTTGGAAGTAATTTGTTAAAACAACATTCAGATTGGTTGTTTACAAGTCCAGTCTCTTCACTTTCAATTATCTTTAGAAAACTTGTTACAAAAGTTGCTACATATTCTACCCCTTTTCACAGAATGTTAACTCGGCTGTTCTCTGTTGATGTTCTGTCAAAGCTTGTCACAAAGGTTTCTCCACTCTTATCCCATTTCATTCCATGTAAGGAATAATTGTACAGGGTAGCACTGCACTAGTTGTAGTTCCTGTACAGTATCGTTACCATTTACACCTCCACTCACATAGTCTAGTTCCTATACAGTATCATTACCATTTACACCTCCACTCACATAGTCTAGTTCCTATACAATATCGTTACCATTTACACCTCCACTCACAGTCTAGTTCCTATACAGTATCATTACCATTTACACCTCCACTCACACAGTCTAGTTCCTATACAGTATCATTACCATTTACACCTTCACTCACAGTCTAGTTCCTATACAGTATCATTACCATTTACACCTCCACTCACAGTCTAGTTCCTATACAGTATCATTACCATTTACACCTCTACTCACATAGTCTAGTTCCTATACAGTATCATTACCATTTACACCTCCACTCACATAGTCTAGTTCCTATACAGTATCATTTTACGATTTACACCTCCACTTATAGTCTAGTTCCGATACGGTATCATTATGATTTACACCTCCAATCACACAGTCTAGTTCCTATACAGTATCGTTACCATTTACATCTCCACTCACATAGTCTAGTTCCTATACAGTATCGTTACCATTTACACCTCCACTCACATAGTCTAGTTCCTATACAGTATCGTTACTATTTACACCTCCAATCACACAGTCTAGTTCCTATACAGTATCGTTACCATTTACACCTCCACTCACATAGTCTAGTTCCTATACAGTATCGTTACCATTTACACCTCCACTCACATAGTCTAGTTCCTATACAGTATCTTTACCATTTACACCTCCACTCACATGTACATAGTCTAGTTCCTATACAGTATCGTTACCATTTACACCTCCACTCACATAGTCTAGTTCCAATACAGCATCATTACCATTTACACCTCCACTCACATAGTCTAGTTCCTATACAGTATCGTTACCATTTACACCTCCACTCACATAGTCTAGTTCCTATACAGTATCGTTACTATTTACACCTCCACTCACATAGTCTAGTTCCTATACAGTATCGTTACCATTTACACCTCCACTCACATAGTCTAGTTCCTATACAGTATCATTACCATTTACACCTCCACTCACATAGTCTAGTTCCTATACAGTATCGTTACCATTTACACCTCCACTCACAGTCTAGTTCCTATACAGTATCGTTACCATTTACACCTCCACTCACAGTCTAGTTCCTATACAGTATCGTTACCATTTACACCTCCACTCACATGTACATAGTCTAGTTCCTATACAGTATCGTTACCATTTACACCTTCACTCACATAGTCTAGTTCCTATACAGTATCGCTACCATTTACACCTCCACTCACATGTACATAGTCTAGTTCCTATACAGTATCGTTACCATTTACACCTCCACTCACATAGTCTAGTTCCTATACAGTATCGTTACCATTTACACCTCCACTCACACAGTCTAGTTCCTATACAGTATCGTTACCATTTACATCTCCACTCACATAGTCTAGTTCCTATACAGTATCGTTACCATTTACACCTCCACTCACATGTACATAGTCTAGTTCCTATACAGTATCGTTACCATTTACACCTCCACTCACATAGTCTAGTTCCTATACAGTATCGTTACCCTTTACACCTCCACTTAGAAACCACTTTGGCATGCAGACTACTCGTCTACATATTATCTATGGCTTCCAAGACAGTTGTTTGAAGCCATGGATTGCCTCTAGACTACTCTGCATAAAACGTAGGGTACATGAAGTGATGAAGCCATGGATTGCCTCTAGACTACTCTGCATAAAACGTAGGGTACATGAAGTGATGTAAGATATCCCAGGGTATCATGTAGTACAAATAATCTACCAACTGTAACAGATTCTTATTGTATTTATTTCCTACTGTTTACTTTAGTCATTACACCACTATTGAAAACTCCTCATGCATAGAGAGACGAGATTTACTCACAAATCATTTACTTTCACTGCTAATTTAGCTTTCTCATTTTCACCATCAATTTATCCCGTTGAACACATTCTCTTAAAACAAACTTAGTGACTATCTCAATTTTATTACAATTTCGGGAATGACATTCTAATTTCATCACAAAGTAATCTCTGAAAACTTCTATTTTCCAACCAGTCCAGTTCAATGACACATTGCTTTGCACTGTGGGTAAAAGAAGTAATGAATTTTGGGTAAAATATGAGAAAAGGCAAGCAAGTAGTGCAATGAACGGATGGTACAGTATAGAAATTAATTTGCACTGAACTAGGGAGTTATGGCTAAGGTAGAGTATTGGATAGAACTAAGTAGACCCCCTAAGATAAACCAGATGAACAATCTAGACTAAGTGTACACATTTGTATCAAGTTAGGGAGTTTACCATTAGAGTTAGAGTTATTAAAGGGATAGAAAGAGGATTAGACTCCCTAAGATAGACTAGATTTATATCATTGACCTCAAGTGGCCACTGTTCTGCACTTCTTAATACACTATATAATATATAGCAATCAGCTTCATTAAACCACAGGCTACTGTATGGCACTGTAGTAGAGGCACCGCCAATGAATATTGTTATTGGTACTGCATTTTGTTGAGTCAACATGAAACTTTGCTAAATGGTTGGTAAGAATGAATCAATAATCCCAGGCAAAAGTTGTCAGGATTGATGGAAAAAACTGATTTCTAAGATGAGCTGTAGTGCACTACTACTACTACTACTCTAGATGTAAGAATTAACTGTATAAGTAGTGGATAAGAATAGAGAGAGGGTGATGGGTTATGTCAACTTCTTTATCTGAGTAGCATGGCTAGTAAATTTGACTATCACATTGTAGTGTGGCATATGGTGGTACTCTGGTGATTGATGGTGCCTAATGGGGGTATTCTTAGGCCAACTCAGTGTTAATGTCTGATGGGGTATTGGTGGGCTAACATTTAAGTTCTTTGAATCAAAGTTAAAAATATAACATTTTTAGCAAAAGTCTAATCAGCCGATGAGAGAAGCTAGTTTGATGTTGGTAAATTGCCAAAGTAGGAAAGATTTTAAGAAATCAAACTTTCCTTGTTATCGTCATCACTGACTTCAAGATGGTGAGATTAATCTCAAGGAGTGATTTTAATGAGAAAGACAAGAATCTGTCCTTGTACACAACTGATTACTTCACCAGATTCCTAACCTTGTTCCAGTGGCCTCATTATTTAAAACGTACTTCTGGCTTCAAATTTCTATCTTTAGTGTCTTTGTTGCTTGTGGACATAAAGTTTAATAACACTTTATAACGTGAACAAATCACAACCAAGCATTATCTTGTCCCTACTTTACTTCAACCTTAAAGTGCCTGTACAATCAGACAACCATTTGTTACTATGACAATGTCACTAGTTACTATGACGATTAATGTGTTACGTTGTTTCTGAGAAATGATAAAAGTGGAATTATCAAAATAGCAGTTAGTGTTGACGATGTGATCATTGCGAGTGTACAGATGTCTACTTGTGATACCGATAGCATAGTGAAATATTTACGGTCTCTCTCAGGTCATTTGTTACTGTTTGTCTGGCTAGTCCCTTGTTGCCTGCTAACAACTTGGTCCCATTTGCATGCTGAGCTGCAGATGTAGATGTACTTTCTTTCTTCCTTTCCTAGCCTTGTGCTGTCACAATACCATGGCATGTTTCATGAACATGTACGTCACTTGAAGGCTCATATCACTATTATGCACATGAACTTAGGAATGAGACATGATTGGTGGAATGAGAAGAGATTGTATCACTATTATGCAAATGAACTTTAAGCATGCGACGTGATTGGTGGAATGAGAAGAGATTGTATCACTATTATGCAAATGAAATTAAGTATGAGACATGATTGGTGGAATGAGAAGAGATTGTATCACTATTGTATCACTATTATGCAAATGAACTGAGGCATGAGACATTAGTGGAATGAGAAGTGGTTTTATAGCTATTATGCAAATCAACTTGAGCATGACACAATTCATGGAATGAAAAATTCATAATTTTGTCAAGAAAATTATTGTTGTCTTTTGAGATGTTACATCTATTGGAACTCAATAAACAATTAGAACTTGGAAGGTGGGGGGGGGGGAAGGGGAGAAGCTGGTAAACTTTGCATAGACTTCAAAATATTGATGAGGAACCCCAGATTAAGGGGGAGAATCTGGTAAAACGTGCACAGATTCAAGTATTGATTGGAACATATGGGTGGGGTGAGGGTGGGGGATGAGATATCCATTAACCTTGCCTACATTTCCATATTCTAAACTTCCGGTAACCTCTGATACTTAATTTACAGACCAGCATTCGATCCTGCTTATATACTTAATATACACTACAGACCAGCATTCAATCTAGATGTATTAATGTTATCTGGCCAGTGAAATCATAAGAATTCTTCATTTATTCAGGACCAACTTTTCCACAGCTCAGCTAGATAACTTTTTTTTTTCAAATCTAAATTTTAATTCTACTACTAGTACTAGTACTAGACCTGCCTGTAAATCACATTCTACTCCACTGCATTTGTTCTTATGCAATAGCTGGTGTATTGAATTGTTTGCATTTGACAAATAGATTGTTTATATAACACTTCAACTCTCATCAAGACACTATCAGTTCTAGGATTATTTCTTTACATAATTAATTAAGTGGTTTAATAAGTAGATTGTTATCATAATACCCATAGCTAGTGATATATGTTTGTATATATTTATGTTGTAAGAATTGATTGGATGGTATCAATGTAGTGCTTATTTGCATACATAATTGATTGATTGGTTACAAATTAAGTGACATGGTTACTTAATTACAGATAAGTTCTGCTGGTCTGATTCTTAATTATTTCAATCAGATGTCGGTATCTTTGTCAGTCACTGCTGGCGACAATTAAGATGACAAGATAGTGAACTTGCTAATTAGTCTGAATAGATATGTGGTCTCATCTTAAGCTCATGCTGATGAAATTAAACCACGGTTAAGTGACTACGTTTTCAACAAATACACATGTGTTTAGCTGTGGATGTATGTGCTACGAGGTTCAACACGTCTTCCCTGTCCTAGAGGGAAGACGTGTCGAACCTCGTCTCATATACATCCACAGCTAGTATGTATTATGCTGTAGTGTAAATGACTACGTTTTTAACAAATAGATTTAAGTGTTATGCCATGGTGTAAGTGACTACATTTTTTAACAGATAGATGTGTGTGTAATGCCAAGGAAAATACGAGTGATCCAAGGGGCCTTTGCCACTATGAGTCTGTGGACTCTAATGACAACCCCTAGGTCACGAGTATTTTGCAGCTCAATGAAGGCAAATATTGAGGAATAACATAATTATACCAGCACCAGTAATATGGAAGAAAAAAATGGGAAAAGTAATGGCAATTATGAATGTTTTGACTCGTATTTTGAACTCAGCAGAACCAGTGCCGTAGACACAAGTTGTTGTGACATAGACATACACTGTTGTGACATAGGCGTGCACTGTTGTGACATAGACGTGCACTGTTGACATAGACGTGCACTGTTGACATAGACGTGCACTGTTGTGACATAGGTGTGCACTGTTGTGACATAGACATGTACTTGATAGATGTGCACTGTTGTGACATAGACGTGCACACTGTTGACATAGACGTGCACTGTTGTGACATAGATGTGCACTGTTGTGACATAGACGTGCACTGTTGTGTCATAGAGCGACTAGAGTATATTGCATATATTTTGTTCAACTTGGTTCATGCATGGTATAATGCATATCAGACTGTTGTCAGATGCTGCATTCTTGAAATAGTTTATCTGACAAGTCATATGGCCCACATCGGTACATGGGGTCATGGGTTAGACTTGCAGATAAAATTGGTTGATATATTTGCTAATGAAGTGTATCGGTTTACTTAAACTTAAGTGGGCACTTCAAACTGGAAATCAATGGTGGCATCCAAAACACACACAATGTCTCATGTATCTGATGATAGCACTCCACAACTGGGAGTTATTCACCTTTCTAGGTTCTTACAATTTTCATGGGAAAGATTAAATATGACCATTTCTAGGATTAAATAGGAACAACGCTGTCCCAGGGATTGATTTGTAGACTTGGTTTATTGCATAGCAGCCTCTATTGTTGTCTTTGGCTAGAATATTCAGTCAAAAAAGGGGAGGCAGGGATGGATAGAGGGGGAGAGACAGAGGGGATTTAATAAGGATGAATAGATTCTCAAAATGTAGGTTCAATGAGGGGGAGGGGGTGGTGAGGTGAGATGAAATGAGATAGGATTTATACTGGATATGTACAGTTGTATGGCATGTTTATCTCAAATGTAAATCACAACTAGACATAAAAAAAAAATTGTAGGGTCCATGTTAAAAACTTGGTGGGGGAACCGAACTATTTTTTGTTGTTAGGCCAAAGACCAAAGTAGTGTATAGCTAGACAAAGTCACAGGGGATATGTGATGGTTGATTTCAGATAAAGATTGATAGGGTATGACGTATATGGTAGGCAGGGATGAGATTACCAAATATCAAATATGTTTTAGAGATATAGACCAGCTTTGGCAATGATATAGGGGTTTAATCTAAGTATTATATATTGGCTTCCTCGTCAAAGTTAATAGAACAAGATATCATGACATTTAACTATGCCAGTTTTATCAGATTTCCCCTTTCTGTTAGTTTGGTTTGCAAGCCTTAGCCTTGATTGGATATGATGTGACTGATTGAACTTGCAGTAACACTAATGTGACGTAAGGTTAAGTAATGTAATGTAATGTAATGTAATGTAATGTAATGTAATGTAACACATAGTATTAAGGTAAGATTAAGTAATGTAATGTAATGCATACTATAGTAATGTAATGTATTGTATTGTAACGCATAGTAAGGTAAGGTTAAGTAATGTAATGTAATGTAATGTATTGTAACGTATGGTAACATATGTAATGTATTATAATGTATTGTAATGTATGGTAATGTAATGTAATGTAACGTATGGTAAGGTAATATAATGTAATGTGATGTTATGAAATGTCATGCAATTAAACTTGCTGTAATGTAATGCAATGTGATGTCATGCACTTAAATTAAACTTGCTGTAATGGAATGCAATGTGATGTCATGCACTTAAATTAAACTTGCTGTACTGTACTGTAATGCAATGCAATGTGATGGGACACTCAACTTTTTATGTAAATTACATAAGCAAATAGTGTTGAACTCTTAACCTTATCTACAACAACTGTCGGCTTACATCTTTAAAGTATATCACAAAAGTGCAACTCTTATAACTACTTTGAAAGATAAACTAATTAGTAATTATGTTTTTGATAAGACTGTTAATAAAAATAAGTACAAAATAGATGAAAATAACCATGGCGCATGGAACCCATGCTGATCTGTGACTATTCTTACTTTATCATCTTAATTTCTACTTCGATATACTATAATGTATTTAACTTGTAATCGTCTGAATGACTACGATTTTCTATTAAGTACGATTTTCTATTAAGGCATTTCAGTAATGTAATCACGTTTTCAATTTATTGGATGGCGTTTGGGTGTATTTATAGCTAAGTTTAAAGTTGTTACATTGTTACAAAGTTCTTATGTGACTTCCTGTCTACAGTATCAATGTGATACACTGTAGCACAAGTTATCTAAATTGTAACACAAGTTATTACATTGTTTCACAAGTTAACCACTCTGTAACACAAGTTACCTACTTTATAACTCATGTGTATTCAAACTGTGGCTCTAGTTATTAAATTGTATCTCAAGTTATCTACATTTTAACACATATACAATGTACATTCAAACTGTAGCACAAATTGCATTTGATTTTAACTCATTGACAGGTTATTCAGACTGAAGAGCAAATTATGTTACATTGTATCACAAGTTATTTAAATGATAACACAATTTGTATCTAAATTGTAGCATAAGTTATCCAAAATGTAACAAAAGTTATCTAAGTTATAATGCAAGTTATCCAAATGTAGTCAAATATCTGAGTATTCTGAATTGGGATAACTTGCTTGTTGCGTTGTTCAGAGTTGACACCACAAATTTCAACATTTATCATTGTATAATTGAGGACTTGGCAGGACGGTAGTTGCTTATGTTAATGACAAGTTCTTGAGATGGTAACAACAAGACAATTATCTGGGCTAGCTATGAGCTTTAATACAGAGGCTGCAATGGATCTTATCCTTCCCAGGGAGTTAGTTGAAAAAGTTATATTTATAGGGCATTGTGCCAATACATGTATATGTCTATGCCAGGGTTAAACAGCACTTTGATGATGACAACTATTGTGGAAGGGACTGTATAAATATACCTACTGTTAATATTTATGGAAATGACACTGTAGTCTTCTGAAAGACATGACAATACCCCACTGTAGTAAACATCTGAGGACGCTGACAAGATGGGACTAGTATTCACTTCCAATTTTTGACTCTGTAAGTAGAAATTTTCATTACAGCGATAGTTTTCAATCCACCAAACTTTTAAATAAACACTAACATTATGTTACAGTCTATTTGTAGCAGCTGAAGCAAAAACCACTTCATCTTTATAAAATCCATTCCTAAAATTTGAAACTGGGGGACCTTTAAAGTGGCTGTAAGTATGAAGATTTGGTATTTAATTTGGATTTAATTTATAAAACAATGTTATAATGGCTTCCTACATAAAAAAAATACAATAACAAACTTTTTACACATATTTTAGCTTTTTACAATATATTAAGTTACAAACACAAACTTGGTTTATGTTGTTTTATATTGATGTTACAAGTAGGAAGCCATGATAAATTAGTTTTATAAATTAAAAATCTAAAATATATTTCAAATCCTCATCCATATGGCAACTTTGAAGAATGTAACCTTTAGTGTTAACATAGGTATAGGTTTATTGGTATTCCACAACAGTCCTCCCTATTGCTGTACTTAGCAGTGTAACAGTTTCTGTCCGCTGGGATTCAACATATGGCCTTCTGTATGAATTGTAAAACCATGTGTGGTGAAATAGTAGACAAGGTTGACAGGCAAAATAAAATGTCTTGGTGGAACACGACTAATAAGTGTTGGTCTCGGAGCTGTTTGACTTGTGAACTGTTTGCTCTATAAAGAGTTCAGCAGAGATGAGGGTAAGGACGTCTTTTTATCGATGTTTTAGTTTTGTGGAAATGTGAAAGAGAACATATTTGTGAAATATTCAGTCAAGGTATTGGTATGGATGTTTTTGTTAATGTGTGAGCCAGACTGTATTTTTGAAGGAATGTGGGAGTCTCCGGGTTAATTATAAACCATACAGTCAAAATTTGATGTTTGTATGGCTGTTTTGGCTATGGTTTTTGAAGGAATATGCGATTTCTATTTGTGAAGCAGTATGTTGAGATGTGGTTTGGGTAGTATGTTTTTGTTGCTTGAGTTTGCAGTTGTTTTCAGTGTTTGATGGGCAGCAGCATGACAGTTTTGTTGCAAAGCTGCATTGGTAGAGCAAGTTTTCATCTGTATTTTGTTTGTAGACATGTTTGGACAAGACTGCAGCTTCAAGACTATTGTAGTTATGTCGTACTGATGTTCATGCTGAAAGGGAGAAGAGTTTTGATATAGAGTTGATCTGACAGTAGTTAGAGGTCAGATCGGTTTACTTGGGCGTACGTAATTGTGTACGTCCTGTGCTAGGAAATAGTAACACTGAATAAATACAGCCCCTAGGCAGTGTAACTGTATCAGGTTTGGAGACAACGTGAGGGCTTACAAGGGACACACTTGGCTAGCTGTTTATGCTATGTTATGGCATCAATTGCTGGTGCAACCTGTTTTGGTGACTTGTGTTCAAGTTTCTCAATTTGTTGGGGGTCAACAGAAAGACTGAACTTTGACCTAAAGACTCGGTAATCAGATTTTATATCCAAGTGAACTATTTTACCGTCATTTATTTGTTGTTGATTTCAATTGGTCTATTAACACACTGCAATCTTAACGGTGATATATTCAAAACTAAGCTCTCACTCAGGATTTAGTCTTGCCACTACACTACCTGTAGATAATATTGACCACTAAATAACATGCAATGTTTGTAAGTAATTCACCAATTTTTAGTGAATAAATCTACGGTTATTTGATGGAAAAATGTCCCAGTTGCAGCTAGATCAGGTTTAATACACTACACGGTCTACAGTCTATATATATATATATATATATATATATATATATATATATATATATATATATATATATATATATATATATATATATATATATTTGATAATGTAGATATGGTGTCTAGTACTTACTATTACTAAGTCTATGTGCCATGGACCACTCACTTGTACAGTGATTACTATGACATGTAAGTATGGGGAACCACAGTAACAGAAAGGGGGAATCATGTACTCTAGCTGTGCTTAGGTGTAAACTTTGATGTGGTTCATATTGTTTAGCTTGATTCATGATTGTTGTAAAATGATTTTGGAGCTCAGGTAGCTCGTACCTACTTATAGTGCCCTTAGTTAAAACACAGAGTTAAATGACTAGGAAACTTGGTAGGTAGATTTTATTTAGTGCCCTTGGCAAAAACACTGGCAGAGAACTCTGGTAATGACTGGGAAACTGAGACATTTTACTTAATTACTGCCCTTAAGCAAAGTTTGAAAAAAAGTGCGTTTCCGATAACTTGACTTCAGAAAATAACTTGACTTCAGAAAATAGGTAGGTAGGTTGGAATTTTATTTTATTTTACTTTAAATTTTTTTTAAATTACTTCGACTCCAAGATAAGATACTCGTCGGTCGCAATACTTCTGAGAGAGTTTGATGAGGTGTAAAAGAATTAAATGAAGACAATTATATGGTATGTAGATGAACATGTTATGCAGACTGTACTGTTACTAACTAAAAAGACCTGGTTTCTCTCTGGAATATTATTTTTGAAAAGTGACCACAGATGAGGCAAAGGTATGAAGGTAGTGTTAGTACACAGAAATAGATATAAATTGTTACCATTTTATCTTTTTGCATGTAAAAATGTTTAGGGTCGGGGTTTTATTTGATTAAACTAGGGTTGGTCAGGTTATTGGAACCCACTATTTTTTATTTGGCCTTGGTGATATTGTTCTAGACCCACAAAAAAAGACATTCATGTTTGTGCTGGCATCTAGTCAAACATCTGTACATGGTCTTTCAATGATAAGTATTATGTAGAGATTAAATCAGTGAAACTGCTGCTATTATAACAAGTCTTACAAAAAAAGCTGATTACTAGTAATTTAATTTTACTTTGCATAAATTTACCATCCTATTAAAAAAAGGCTCTCAGGAATACCACAGGGAAACCACTAGATAATAATATAGTTAATAAGTAAAATCCGTATAATCTGAGAAGACATGATAATGTGCATTTTGAAGGACGTCAGTATTATGTCTTGAAGAGTCTGATTTCAACATAGAGATTATGGCGTATTTATATTGAACAATCCAAATTTAAGGAAATATAGTGAGTGATTAGCTGATAAAAAAATATAAATTTGCATATTGCCTGCTGCTCGGTTGAGGTGATTAAATATTTACATATATTTGCATATTGCCTGCTGGTTGGTTGAGGTTATTAAATATGTATAGATATTTGCATATTGCCTGCTGCTTGGTTGAGATGATTAAATATTTACATATATTTGCATATTGCCTTCTGGTTGATTGAGGTTATTAAATATTTACATATATTTGCATATTGCCTGCTGGTTGGTTGAGGTGATTAAATATTTACATATATTTGCATATTGCCTGCTGCTTGGTTGAGGTGATTAAATATTTAATACATATTTGCGTACCGTATGCTGTTTGGTGGAATATTACTATGAATTTGTATATATTTGCATAATTTAAGGGACTAAGAAATATTAATGTATCCAGGGGATTCTGGGATTGAAACATGTCCCTTTAAGGATCTAATCAGTGTAATGTCAGCAGGGAAAGAAATATGGCCTTAACAGGTGTATCGTGTGTTGTGTGCATCCCATGTCTGTTGTTAAATGTATAGGGCACAGTTGTAAAAATGTCCAAAAGAAGGTCATTGTAAATGAATAATTTGACTGTCTGCTGTTTTCATACTCATTTACTAGTCTTACTAAAGTAGAATTCTCAGTGGACTTGTGCAGAAGTAGTCCTTGCAACGCTTTATACCTCTCTCTTGTCTCATTTGATTTAATTGGTTCAGCTGATCACAAAAACCCTTTCACAGCCAATGGAATCTTTTGTAACAGACAAAGCAATTGTTCCACTAAGTTGCCAGCTGAGTAGGTATTCAAGATAAATCATGTCTGGAAAATACACCCAATCTGTTTTGTGTTTGTCTAAATCTACTGTCTTTCTGATCAGTTTAAGAAACAACAAAATGAAAGAACTGCAGCAGTCCTTTTGTAAACATAATTGGTGATAGTAACTACTTGACTTTAAATTCATAAATTGGTTACAAGTGTGAAATGGTTCCTTGGAGTAATAGTAGAGGTTGTTGCCAGTGATTTTAATACATTATAATGTCCTTGGAGACTTCCACTAAAAAGGTCTGAAAAGATATGGTCTGAAGGTTTTAAATTCCTTACCGAATCCTGAAAAAGAAAAGATGCTACCCAAGTTGCAGACATAATGAATGCATATGAATTAAACCACCGTCAAGTTGATGTAATATATACCACATTTCTCTTGGTAAATAAACTTTTTCCAAATGTGTATGAATTTCTTGTAACTCCTGCTGGCTTTAGAGAGAACAAACTGTAGATTTTAGAAGAGGGTACTTACTATCCAAACCTTGTTCAAGGACACATCAAAATAATGAGGGCACCTAGCCCCTAATTAATAGGAGAAAACATATTTTCCTTGTTACCTTGATCACAGGCAACATTGAGGGTTCATTGTCCACTACTATCTTATACAGAGAAAAAATAGATATTACAAGGGGCTCAGATCCCCTGTTAGCTTGTTCAGTCGAGAGAGCACAGAAAGTACAAGAGGGCTCATTTCCCCTGTTACATGTACCTTGTTCAGAGAGAACACAGAATTACAAGAGGGCCCAGTTGTATCTGTGTTACCTTGTTCAGGGAGAACACAGAAATTCCAAGAGGGCCCAGTATCCCTGTTGCCTTGTTGAGAGAAAACATAGAAATTACAAGAGGGCCCAATACCCTTGTTACCTTGTTGAGAGAGAACACAGAAAGTACAAGAGGGCTCATTTCCCCAGTTACCTTGTTCAGGTAGAGCATAGATATTATAAGAGGGCCCAATACCCCTGTTACCTTGTTGAGAGAGAACATAGAAATTACAAGAGGGCTCATTTCCCCTGTTACCTTGTTCAGAGAGAACACAGAAAGTACAAGAGGGCTCATTTCCCCTGTTACCTTGTTCAGGTAGTACGTAGAAATTACAAGAGGGCTCATTTCCCCTGTTCCCTTGTTCAGAGAGAACACAGAAAGTACAAGAGAGCACATTTTCTCTGTTACCCTTTTCAGGGAGAACACAACACAGGGCATTAAAGAAGGCATGTAGCCAATATTTGTTGAGGGAGAAAATAAAACTATATGTATCCACATTCACCACAAACTTGAAATGATATTGAGACTGTGTTGATGTACAGATATGTGTGTGTTGGGAATTAGGCCGTGTATACTATGTACACTTGTAAGTTACATGATGGTTTTGATTATGCGAAGAATGGAATCTGTTGTTGCTTCCGGTTATTTGGGACTATCTTTCCTGTATCATAACCAAGTAGGTCAGAAGGTCGCGCCATCATGGTCTCAGTAGAGGTATCATGTAGACTCACTTCTCTCATTTCATTCTACTTGGTAGAAGTATAAACAAGGACAGCACATCGTTTTGTACTCAGGGCATGGCTAAGATTACATGAACTACAAACTAAGGCTTCACTTTCCCGCCAAAAAATACAACGAAAATTTATCTTTAAAAAAAAAAATGGATTTCAGAAGTTTATGTGGAATAACTTTTTGGATTGTTACTTAATAAACAGGAGAGCACATCGGTGTGTACTCAGGACATGGCTAAGGTTACATGCTATTTGAACTACAAACTAAGGCTTCACTTTCCCGCCAAAAATATAATGAAATATTTATTTTTTTAAATGGATTTCAGAAGTTTATGTGACATAACTTTTTGGATTGTTACTTAATAAACTGGACAGTACATCGGTGTATTCTCAGGGCATGGCTAAGGTTACATGCTATTTGAACTACAAACTAAGGCTTCACCAGGTTTTAAAATATTTGAACTGCAGACTACACCTCTTTCCCATCAAAATATTTGAACAAAAATATATCCCTTTAAATCAAATTTTTAGAAGAATGTTTTTGGCATGTTTCTTTTTTTTTAGACAAGACATTTTTTATTCTGTTCATAAAATATATTTGTACGTCCCAAAGTTATTTCCTACTTCTGATTGTGGTTTTATTAGAGTTTAAATAAAACATATTGCAAGAACCTGAAAACAAATCGTTAAATGTCATTGGAGCAGGTGTTAGGCATGCATGCTAAAATCACGACTTTCTTCAAGGAAGAATGAGAGCTGGAGTCTGATTGGATATTGACATCAGAAGTATGACTTTCTAAGACAGGCATGAGAGCTGGAGTCTGATTGGATATTGACATCAAAATCATGACTTTCTGAGTCAGGCATGAGAGCTGCAGTCTGATTGGATATTGAAATCAAAATCATGACTTTCTGAGTCAGGCATGAGAGCTGGAGTCTGATTGGATAGGACATCAGTATGACTTTATGAGACAGGCATGAGAGCTGGAGTCTGATTGGATAATATTGACATCAAAATCATGACTTTCTGAGACAGGAATGAGAGCTGGAGTCTGGCTGGGACATACTTGTCAGGAAACCTTCGTAGGAAAAAGGAAACAGCAGTCCTACCTGGAAATCCTTTGAAATCCTGGAAATAACGTAGTTTGCTCCTGGCAATTCCTATGGATTTATGAAATTTGTAAAATGATGAGTGATAAAGTGTTAATGATTCCCATTTCCTGTAAAGTTAACTTTCCGTCGCCACAAGTCAAATTTAAGTCTATTTCAAAATTGTGTCACAAAATAGTTCTTTCACCACTTGGAATTTTGAATCATTCAAAATTTAGTCAAAAAACATTAAAATGAATTATGAATGCTTCACTCCATGCAATGTGGTCACAAGCAACAAAAACATTAAAATAAAATATTAATGCACCATTCCATGCAATGTGGTCACAAGCAACAAAAACATTAAAATAAAATATTAATGGATGATTCCACAGAATACAATTAATCTATTTGATTTGGATGTTAATGATTTACAGCGAGGGATAAAAATTGAACAGGTGTCTTTGTAAAATATCATACATTATAGATAGTTGTTTGTGAGTTTGACGTCTAAAATGCAATATAACGTTTCAAGAGTCACTTATCAAATAGTTTGTCCAAGATAATTGATACTTGTATTTCTGTGTCAATGGTATCTATTAAAAGTTATATTTACAGCTGCTCCTCAGAAGTAGTGGTTGTCAAAGTTTAGTGTACATTGAGAGTAAAATAAATACTTTTTGCGTGATTTCTCTGTTCTGTAAAGGACTGTAGCTTTTGAGAGGTTTGTTTTGTGGATGTAATGTTTCTAACTTTACATGTCCGTATAAAATTCAAACTTACAGCTGCTTCTCAGAAGTAGTAATTGTCAAATTTGAAGTGCATATTGAGAGTATGATAAATACTTTTGATGTGATCTTGCTGTTTTGTAAAGGACTGTAGCATTTCAGAAATTCGCTGTATGTTCTTAATATTTTTTTAAAGTATTCCACATATAGTCATGTTTTAAAGCTAACAAAGATAAATGAAATATGTGGCACCATTGTTTAGATATTCTCTTATATGGTAATAATACCCAAATGTAAACATATCTGCTAAAATTTGCAAAAAGAAAAGGCAAATTTGGCACATGTCCAAATATGGATATACCCAAATATGGTCATCTACCAAAATTCCAAAAGTAAAAGCAAATTTGGCACCATGTCCAAATATGGCTATTGCCATATATGGTCAACTTCTAAAATGTTGAAAACAAAATGTGGTAACGGTATGATGATCAAAGATGATCAAAATATTCTGAACATGGTCATTGTTTGCAGAAGTATCCAAGCTACCAGTGACACATTCATGATATTTCATCTCTCTAAAACAACATAGCTCACATCAACCTGTCAGAAATCTAGTCTGTCTGAGAAAACCATGAATCAAGTGACAAGGTACTGCCTAATAGAAGTCTGATTTGGTTGTACAGTAATTACATGTATTTCACCAACTAGTCAAGTATTCAAACATCACGTAACTGATCTGTATTTTTGATCTCTTTCTGTCTTACAGGAGTTTCCAATTTATTGAAGAATCGTGTTCTTACTCCAGTGTATTGTAGGTGCAGTAAAAGGTGAGTCAATACTCTGATATTAATCCCAGATGGAAATATTCTAAACAAAAAAAGTCTTAACCCTTTCACCACCGATTCCCTATTCTCGCTATTTCATGAACACGTAGGCGCTAAAGCATATTACAACAGTTACTACAAAACACAGCAGTTCAGGGACATGTTCTTTTACCAGTAGAACTAATAAAAGGTTATATAATAGGTAACTTGCAAACCCGCCATATTGAATGTTGCATCATGGGAAATGTGATAATAAATACTTATCAATTAGTATTGTAAACATTGTTGATACATTGTTTGTAACCATAAATAATCAATTCATAGTTACCCTGACCATTGTGGAAGGTTTATTTTATCAGTAGCTCCAGATTAGGTATTATGATAACTACAGATAATCCCACAGTCCTTTGCATCTGAGCATGCTCAGTCTGGATTGCAAGTTCCCTATTATAGGATTTCAATTTAGCTTCAAATTTATTGCTTTTTACATGCTTTGATTTATTAAAAGTAGACTTCACACGGAACTCTATCAGACCCCCATTGTTTATGTTGCTAGAATCTCTTTACCACAAGATGTGCATTTGATGCCGTTGTTGATCAGAATAAACAATCTCTTCATGTCAGAGAGGGAGTGATGCACATTTATGCTGCTAGAATTAAACACCCTTTCCCTGTACTGACAGGTATAAATCTTGAGTGAAACTTGAGTTTTCAGTTTGCTGCCATTTTAGTTTGACTTGCCTTCATACCTTTATATGGTAATCTTCATTGAATATTCAATATTGAGAGACACAAGTGCAGGTCAAGATGTGCAATTAACATCTATGTCACCAACAATCTGTTGTTACTTAGAGACCTGCTTCACCTTTAGCATTTACTGTGCAATCATTTGTCCTGACCTCGTATGGATCTTTTCATGTCAAAGATGTGCAATTGGGATTATATGCAACTAATATTAAACACACTTTCATTGTCAAAGTGTGCAGTTCTTTCTTGTCTATCTTCCCAAAATTGAACAACCTTTCCACACCAAGAGAACCGAGTAACCTTTAGCATTTACTACGTAACTCATTTGCCATGACTTTGTAATTGGTGGATGGTGTCGTGTAAATTTGACCCAGGTCAATCAAGTGACCATGCAATTTTGGATGGCGTTGCATAAATGACCCAGGTCAATCATGTGACCATGCAATTGTGGATGGCGTTGCATAAATAGGCCAGGTCAATCAAGTGACCATGCAATTGTGGAAGGCATTGCATAAACGACCCATCTCAATCATGTGACCTTGTAATTGTGGATGGCGTTGCATAAATGGGCCAGGTCAATCAAGTGACCATGCAATTGTGGATGGCATTGCATAAATGACCCAGGTCAATCATGTGACCTTGCAATTGGATGAAGTTGTGTAAACGTACATGGTCAATCATGTGCCCTTGTAATTGTTGGATAGATTCTCGTAAACGACCCAGGTCAATCATGTGACATTGTAATCGTTGACAGAGACGCGTAAATGACCCAGGTCAATCACCAGACCATGCAAATGTTGGATGGAGTTGCATAAATGTCAGGTCAATCATGTGACCTTGCGAGTGGATGGAGTTGTGGGAACAACCCAGGTCAATCGTGTGACATTGTAATTGTTTGAAGGAGTCGTGTAAGCGACCCAGATTAATCATGCAATCACCGCTAATGGATTAAATTGGATGCATAGACTGCGTTTTATGGTAAAATCAATACCTTCTATGTCACTACTACTTCTAACTCCATAATTGTCAAAGTATCACACACAATTTTATGTCTGTTGACGTACAACACTTACCGAAAAATACATTGTATGTCATGGAGTCTCTTAAAATCAGATAAAGTGATTTTGTCTTGTTTTAGTTTAAATTAGGCGCATGTAACATTCTCTCATGTTATCTCAAATTAAATACAAGCAACATACTTTTTTTCTGTGAGCAAAGTGAACCTAGGAATTTTAATTAGTGTTTGGGAAACATTCACTTCATTATGTATTTTGTATCATTGTGAGTTATAGATAGATGGGGGAATATAGTACAGTATATTTATGATGTACAATTTCAGCAGAGATCTACTAAGGGTATTCTCTATTTTCTTAGTATAATCTCAACTGAGATCTGCTGTATTCTCTATTTTCTTAGTATAATCTCAGCTGAGATATTCTGAAGTATTCTTTATTTTCTTAGTATAATGTCGGCTAAGATCTACCAAAGTATTCTTTATTTTCTTAGTATAATGTCAGCTAAGATCTACCAAAGTATTCTTTATTTTCTTAGTATAATCTCAGCTAAGATCTACCAAAGTATTCTTTATTTTGAAATTCTTAGAATAAATGTCGGCTAAGATCCACCAAAGTAGTCTCAATTTTGAAGGTAGAAAATGATGACTGTATATCAAAGATTAGATTCTAACGATGAAATATTCAGAAACTACCTAAGGGTACGTAGACTTTAAGTACTTGCCACTCCTAATAAAAATAAGATAAACATTTTAAAAGTGAGATACATGTACTGATATCGTTAGAGGTCATATATACTCTCATTTTATGAAAGTTAAGAATGAAGTCCGATCTCTTCCATGTGTTATATGTATGCCTTGTATGATCATAATGATAATAAACGATGATGATAATGAAGGAAGCCCACAGATTACAGAGGAGATGGCGCTCATCTCCTTGGTTGTCATAGCAACATATTAGCTAGATAAAGGAATGATAGGGAATGACCATAAATAAAGATATTCACCCATCCATAATATCTGGATTATTCCAAATTTGTGATTTAGAAGGGGGGATAGGATGTAGAAGAGGGGGTGAACATATAATCGTGTGGTATGCTATCTATGACTGTGTCTTGTGTTTGCCATTTCAATGCAGAGTGGGCTACTCAGTCGTTCTTGTTACCAGAAATCAAATGTTGCCTATACAGCTGATATTAAAATAATCATTGGATTTTGTGGTTGACATTATGACATCCATGCCATGGGTTACACAGCCATCACTAGTTGTGATACCAGTATGAAAAAAAGTTGACAGTCTTGTTCTTAGACTATCTCTAATCCTCTCTCGCATAAGGTGAAATGTTATTGCAGGTAATGAGAATGGGTCCAGGAGTAAAACTTGAGGTACATATGGGCAGATTGATTTGTCGGGATAGCAGCATCTACACACATCATTCACTTCGCAGAACAAATATAAATATTAGAAAACTACACTGTTTAAATGGATACAAAATTTGGCCCATAATCTCAAAAATGTCACACCGAAATCTAAATTTTAAAATAATTGATGGTAAAACGTAAATGTAAACGTGATCAATGTTTTTGTGACAAAAAATGCAAACTTTGAACCTCACAGCAAAGAATTGGAAAATCAAGTAGAATACAGTTTTTATAAATAATTATTTTTGATGACCTTTCTGGTCAAAGTGAACTTGCTTCAATAACCCACACTCCCACACACTCTTTAAAAATACGCTGCAAATTTCAGTATCATTCCTTGAAGAGGTTGAAAAGAAGTGACACCGATCCAAAAAACTTCTTTGAGATGTCTCTAATTTGATGACAACTTGTTATAATTTTAGAGCTAAGCCCTTAAAAAATACTTCTCTCTACCTCCGTTATCTTTCCAAGAAGTTTAACAGAAATGGCCAGTGGCAAGGTATAGTGATTAAAATTTAAAAAAAAACTGAGATGTCGCCAATATGATGAAAACTTAAAGTAGATTTTAGAGCTAAACTTTTTTTTTTGAAAAAGCTACAATAACTGTAACTGTATCCTAAGCTTTCCTGGAAGAAATTTTAAAGTAGTAGTTGCCAAGTTACAATCATACACTAAAAAAACAAACATTTTTTTTTGCATGTCTCCAAGTTGACGAATACTTGCAGTAAACCTGAATTATTCATGCAGACATTAATTCAATTAATCATAGACCCTCGAATTAATCCACAACATGTTTATCTCATTGAAAAGGTCAGGTTTGTACTATTGCAATTTTTTCTCCTACTTTTAGGGGACTGTGTTTTTCCGTTGAGTCTGATGGCTTTTAAAAATTCATGTACTGTTAGGTTAATTGTGCATGCAAGTAGGTATCTAGAGGGGGAATAGATATCACTTCTAGACAACAGCTTTGAGGAACAACACAAAAATCCTTGTGTATGTATAAAAAAGATCATTACCAGGCAGTTTGTCTACTTTTCTGATGCACCCCCTCAGGGGAAAGAGAGTTGAATACATTTGAGAGTAAGGAATAATGCATTGAAGGTACTAAATCCACCGGAAGGCCAGGTGTCTCCATGTGAATAAGTCATAACTGGAGTAATTCGTATCTTGTCAGGAGAGAAACGGAGACATACATACGCCACGACTCACTCTCATTTTGCAAATCAGCAAAACTGAGTGAAAAGACTACTAATTACTAAATCTCGATTTAAGTCTATCGGTTTGGCCGTCATCCAAATGTCAAGTTACTTAATGGAAATGGAAAAGTTGTGTCTTGAAGTCGTTTGAGTTTAGTAGTTCTTTCCGTTGCTAATGCAGGAAATGTTGTACTGAGTTTCAGAATTAGTTGATAAGTGGAAGGCTAACATAACTTATTGAACGCAGAGACGTTAAATTTCACTTTTATTTCACTTTGTAATCTGTGATTTTTAACCACAAAAAGGTCACCTGATTAATTTGTTTAATATGAGTTAAAGTTTAATAACCATAGTCAGCGAGTCTCAGAACTGTCATAAAACATGCTGCAAAAGTTTTGACTGAATAGAAATTCATTTAATTTACTATTAAAATATGAAGCCAGAGTCCATTTTTTACAGTTATTCTTGCATGCTGAAAATTGTGTTAACCAATTTCACACAACTAGAAATAGAAACACAACAAACAACATGCAACACAGCACAACACAACACAACACAACACAGTGCAACACAACACCACACCACACCACACCACACCACAACAATACAAAATGTAACTGTTACATAACACCACACAACACAACAAAATGGAAGATGTTACAACACAACACAGTGCAACACAATTTAATGTAATGCAATATAACAAAGTTACATAACACTACACAACACAACACAACAGAGTGTAACATAACAACACAGTGTTAACTCAGTGTACACAACGCAACCTAAATTGCTAGATTAACTTATATAATAAATACAAAATATACCTACCTACCTACTCAAGCTTATTTTAAGAAAACAAATTGGGAAACCCAAAGTGATTCTTAATGTTGTTACTTATCAACCAAGCACTATAGAACCAATGATGTAGACACACATTGTCCTGATTCAGAATAACCCGGGGATAAATTCCATATTTTCTACAGTTCAGAATTATTCATCAGCTGTGAATGACAGAAACTTATAGATTAGTTTAAAAGTAATCACATGATTGATCTTCTAAAGTAGTCGACTTTAAGGCTAGTCTCTCAAGTGTTATATCTTAATAACCAATGAGATGTAACGATTGTGACCTTGACCAGGTTATTGTAACAGTTAAGGGCAACATGTAGGCAAAATACACCTGATTTTGTATTTATTTTACTAGGGAAATACACCCTTGACAATGCTGATGGAAATATAAGCACAAACATAGGATTTGCTTCAAAAATATTTTCCACTTCATGATGAGAAATTACCATTTGTAAAGTCTATGAATGCAGAGTCCATGAAGATAAACATTTTATAAGCAAACGTATGGTACAAGGAATGAATTTCTATGGAAATTATACCAGATTGCCCCACTTTGTAGGATTCTTAAACATAACAAAAATGTATACAGAAACAGGGTTGTTAATTTAAAGTAATTTAATCTTGACATCTGTTGACCTTACATTATTACTTTAGACTCTTGAATTAAGCTGATGGTGAAGTTTCAAGAAGAGTGTGCCCCCAGGGACTAATTTCGTGGAATTGTGAATTATTCAAATCTCTGCAAAGTTTGCTGGATTAAATGTTTTCTTCATCCGTTTGAAATAATAAAGAAAACTGGGGGTTCACCATCTTGTTTATATTTAGGAAATCAATGATTTTCTATTTTTCCGTAAAGTTTATGCAATAATTTATTGGTATTTGAAAATTTATGATATCATGACCATCTGACTTTGTAATGATAGTGGTACTATTACCAGACAATGTGGTTCAACATTTATACAAATATATTGTTCAAGGTTCCAAGAATCAATAGGACAGTAAAACATAGCTACTTAGGAATCGTAAATTAGAAAAGAAATGCATCGTTTTAATCTGTCTCCTATAAAAATGTTGATCCATCTGCTACTACTGAGATGAATTGGAAACACAGTAGATGGATCAACATGTCATTCCAAATATATTTTATAATCCTTTTGGTTGAATATAATCAAGTAGTTTGAAAACCAAAGATCAAAATGTATATTTTTAAATTTCTGTTCCAAGGTATATTGTACTATCCTTTGCTCCAACAGGTAAGAGTATTTTGAAAACAAGTATATTTCAAGAAAAAAAAACATCAAAAAATACCAATCCAAGGCTGTGCCTCTTTGAATTTAATAATCATTTTCACATATTTATACTTTACTATCCTTTGCTCCAACAGGTCTGAGTATTTTCAAAACAAGTATATTTCAAGAAAAAAAAAACATCAAAAAATACCAATCCAAGGCTGTGCCTCTTTGAATTTAATAATCATTTTCACATATAATCACAGTTTTTTGCTCAAGTTGGGGAACCTCGATAAAGATTGGGGGAACTCCGATAACAGAAAGGAGGAAAGGGGTAAAAGTTACATAGATTCCTATACAATCTACCATAATTTTGTTTGGGAACCCCTGTAAAATTACTGGGGAAATCCTGTAGATTTTACCTGCTGACTGCCCCATAATAAAAGCACTGAAATCATTTCAGAATTCATGGATCTTGAAGCGTATTGTCATCAGTTTACCTAATATGTTTTGTATGATGTAATATCAGAGAGATAGATGATAATAATGGACTCTTTTCTCTAGTCTATTTACACAATGATTTATGACTTTATGGATAATGATTGTCACCTGGAGCAACCTTTTGCTCTAACACTAGACTTATTGACCCAACTTTAGACCTTTTGACCCAAAACTGCACCTTGTGATCCCACTCTTGACCTTTTGACCTGACAGTAGTTCCGAGACTCGCTGACTATGAAAACAGCTTTTTGTATACCTACAAGGCATTCTCAAAGAAGATGGTATTTCAATATTAAGATGCCCAAGATAAAAGATTAACTATCAGATACACTAATTGGAGTAGTTTTGTTTCTTTCCTTACGTTCTTAGAAGTATGAGACTTCTGAATACCCTTTATTGGTTTGTGGTATACATACACATTAGTACATCCTTATTGCTGTAAAGCTCTCATCTGTCTAGTGAGTCTGGCTGCTAAACCATCAGGCAATTCTACTAATATTTAAAAGGAACCACAGGTCAGAGAATGCCAAAGGTGTTGTCGAGGATTTGCCCAAGAAGCACTGTACACCGGAGGACTGTCATCCCTTGGCTTTTGTTTGGCAACCCTCTGAATTATAGGTCCAGGTCTTTAGGCAAGTACTCTTGGTACTTTATCAACATTATTCAATATTAAGTGTCTAGTGAGTGTTTCAAAAGTTTAAATGTATATGTTTGTAGAACATCTTTAAGTTTGTCACTGGATGGAAGGATGGATGGATGGATGGAGGGAGAGAGGTATGGAGGGAGGTATTGATGGATGGATGGAGGGGAGGGAGGAGGTATGGACAGATGGATGGGGGAGGGAGGTAGGTAGGTAGGTATGAAGGGTGGGAGGTAGGTATGGATGGAGGGAGGGATGGATGGATACATTGATAAATTTACATTTGACTGTGACACATATCACATATCTACCCCTGTAAAAATGCTGTAGACAACATAGTAAACTTATAATGACTTTATCACTTTTTTGCAAGACATCATGATTTCATTAAATATACGGAAACAAAATATACCAATAAGAATGAAGTATTTAAGTTATACATAAGAAGTATGCAAGTTTCTTAAATTTTTCAATTTGTATACTTTCTTAAATGTAATACATGTATATAATATTATGCACACACACACACACACACGCACGCACGCACGCACGCACGCATACACACACACACACACACATACATACATATACATACATACATGTATATATTTCAATGTCCTGGTGATGCTCAGGGCAAAAGCTAGTCAAAACTTTTGGAAATTGATTGAGTTTCGTGTTATTGAAACCATCCAGTTTTCATATTTGTTTTCATAATTTTCTAGTAGCGTTTCAAAACCTGTAATTGAAATATCTAAGAACTTTGTTGATAAACTTTGGCAGACTTGACGAACTCAAGAAAAGTATTGTTATTGTCCACTAAGCTAAAAGATTTTCCCATGTGGCCCAAGAGATAGTATTTGACAAGACATGGCCCATTTTAAAGATTGAATCTAGGGCATATAAGGAGGCAGCCAGGCTGATTAGTAAGATTATATAGCTACAGTGTATCAAGGAATAACACAGATTACATCTTAAAAGCTGAACAGACCAGCTGAAAACTAAGACAACGATGTAATCACTCCACAAAGTTAAAATAATATGTCTTTCTGGACATTATGGATGATTCTATTCTAAGCCACCTGCACCCCTACTTAATTGAATATTTGGTTTTGACTCCATGTCTTCAATACAGGCCCTAACTGCTTGCATACGTGTATATATATGAGGGTGGGGGTGGGTGCCCGGGTTGATTTTGAGGGACTGCAAAGCAGGAATATGTGAGAAGTTAGGAAATTGATTGAAGATTTGTCATGATATTTATGTTGTTAATCCAAATGAGGTGTGTGTGTGTGTGTGTGTGTGAAAGAGATTGGGTGTGTGTGTGTGTGTGTGTGTGATTGGGTGTGGGGAGAAATGGGAAAATAACAGCAATTCTCAATGTGTTTGGACTTGTATTCCAAGCACCACAGAACCAATGTTTGTTGTTGTTGTTGTTGTTGCTGTTGTTGTTGCTGTTGTTGTTGTTGTGAGGTAGCACAACTTGGGTATAAATCTGTATTTTTCGTCAGATGTGTTCTACTTGGCTTGCATGTGGTATTATAAAGTAAGTATTAGGATTGGTATTTAGTATTAAATTCCAGATAAAGTTTATCTCCAAGATTCAAACCATGGGGCTAGATTGTAACTGCTTAAAAGTTGTAAAATCCATCCACTTCTTTCGTATTTCATTCTCGGTTTGTATAAATGGTATTTTGTATTGACATTGCTGATGTATGAGTCTGGTGTAGAGATAAGCTTTAGACAGTAGATGAGATTACTGGTTTATGTGGTATCATTACCATAATGTCTTAGACGCAGACACAAATAACCAACATTATGGCTGAAGGTTTACATTTCATCTAGACAGTTGAATATGATTAGACTCCAGATAAGGCTATCTCATAATGAGAGAAACTCATCAGGAATAAGAACAACTGAACATTGAAGACTTCAGAAATGTTTTCACTAAATGTGGTCTTCTTAACTGTGAAAGAAACAAATGGTGAAAAATTACAACCAAACTTTCATCTCTCAAAACAAATTTACCGAATATTCAACATTTCTGTTTAGATGGAAATGTTTCACTAAATGTGGTCATTTTAACTGTCTTGAGAGAAACAAGTTGTGAAAAATTACACCCAAATGAAACAACTGGTGAGAACGATTTTAACAACCGACCATTTCTCACTCTCCAGAAGCAAATTTATGAATATTTAATGAATATTCTGGACTCATTAAAAATAACAAACATGTAAATAATTTTCAGAGCTCCATATTAATAGAAATATTACTAAACATAGTTTTTATGTTGTTTTTGTGACATTGTGGATTGAAGTGTGTATGTGCTTTCGATATCTATTGAAATCTATTCTAGTAACTCTACGTGTGGTTATTTTCTACAATCTCACTCTCCACTGTATAGTGAAATGGCTTTCTTTAGCATGACATTACATTCTTACTACTGAGAGAGGTAGTTTAATGCACGCAAGGCATATACTCACCTGTCGTTGGATTCTATTATTAGTACATACGTTTAGTCAAAACAGTATATATTGTAAAAATACACAATAAGCAACATTAAATACAGTGGCAATGAAGGGAGTTGGTCCCACACCTTCAAAATAAGTTAAAAGAGTCATATCACTTAAAAATTGTCACTGAATGCAACTTTTAATGTAGTGGCCATGGTGGGATTTGTAACCATGTCATTGAAATCAGTTCTAAATACTTAACCATGACTATAAGCAACGTCATGTGTAGTGGGCAGCAATAGAGTTTAAACCCATGTCATTGAAATCAGTTCTAAATCACTTTAACTGCCACGACTATAGCAACATTAAATGTGTAGTGGGCAGCAATAGGATTTAAAACCCACGTCATTGAAACCAGTTCTAAATCACTTTAACTGCCACGACTATAGCAACATTAAATGTGTAGTGGGCAGCAATAGGATTTAAAACCCACGTCATTGAAACCAGTTCTAAATCACTTTAACCGCCACGACTATAGCAACATTAAATGTGTAGTGGGCAGCAATAGGATTTAAAACCCACGTCATTGAAACCAGTTCTAAATCACTTTAACCGCCACGACTATACCAACATTACATGTGTAGTGGGCAGCAATAGGATTTAAACCCACGTCATCCAGATCAGTTAAAAATAATATCACTTTGATTATCACTATATGCGATATTAATCCTCTATTTACTATGGGGGGGGGGGGGGGATGTACACAAAAAACTGTGAATTGGGAAAAACATAATTAATTATGGTGGCATTGATACTGAAAAGACTCGCCATTACATTAAGTTTACAAGGCCAATAGTTGCTTAAGGGTATGATAATACCCTGGTGGCCCAAATATGAGATTACAGATGGTCATCAATCGTTCCATTCACTCACTCCCCCAAAGATTGACACTTGCAATTTAAAACTGCAATCTACACAAACCATCATGTAGCCATTAAAGATGAAGAAGTTACAAATAATTTAGTAGGATGGGAAGAGAAGGTTGCCTGGCAACCTTTCACTGAAATCTGCCAAGAGATTTGACTTTTAAGCATCAAATCCTTGACCCTAGGTATAACTAAGATATATTAACAACTTTAAAGTTTTAGTAATCGAGCTGCTGGGTTTAACACGAGAGTGTATTTTGATACACTGGATATAGAATCAACCAATGAGTTGATGTACAAGAGGGTGTTTTGGCCTGACTGTAATAGCTGCATTCACACCTCATTACCACTAATTCTTCATTTAATAATGACAGATAGACACATGCAGTTGTTTCTGTCATTTACAAATCCGGTCACACTTCACTTTGCCTCCTCATAATCCAGGTAATTGACAGCGACTTAGTGATTCCGGCATCGAATATCTGGAAAGGCGTGAGGAGAATTCTATTAAGATCTTTGACTGAGACAAACTAGGGGAAAAAATTTCTGAATGTTACATGAAAACTTTTCAGCTAAAATTTTATGATCACAATAACTTCTGAGGTTATGTTGATCATAGACTTGGATGAAGATAGCGTTATACCTGTTAAAATACCTGATTAGAATAATGAACATTGTTACACCTGTTAAAATACCTGATTAGAATAATGAACATTGTTACACCTGTTAAGATATTTGATTAGAATCATGAAACTTGTTACACCTGATAAGAACACAGCATAGCACAGAAATGATTTGGAATACAAAACTTGTGATCAATTGATATGCAAACAAAATAGGAATCATCGAAGGAATGCCGTTTACAATTCTGTCATGAGATTACAACTCAGTAATAAAAATCACTAGCGAGTTAAATGTAGGCCATATTTTTACACTCTTTGAAATTGCATTGTTATAATGGCAGTCTATAACAGTAATGATTAAAAGTCACTTAGTGTTGAGTATATTCCCAAAACAAAACACAATTTAACACTGTCCATGGATTTTCTTAATGTAATGTTTTTCTTCAAAAACAAAATTTAGTTTTGCATCAGTGATTACCCTACAGGGCTGAAAAGGAACAGTAGTCCTGTGTCCAAAGACTACTAATTCTTGTCATAATTTGCAACGAGTAGCCCACTCGGGCTACCACTGATTATGCAATCATTTAAAGGATGGAAGATTTACAGACTTGAAAATATTTCAACAACACACATATTTCCTATAGAGTAACTCTGTTTTCAGTTCAGGAATATAGGACTATTGGTCACCACCCTTGGGCTACTACTATCAGAAATTGGTAGCCCACTAGGACTACCAGAAAAAAGTTCATTTTGAGTCCTGCCCTATACAAACCATGGCAAAAGAACAATTTTCATTGATTCAGAAATTGTCCTGTTCGATTGTACGGTGTTAAAACACAAATTTGAAGGAAAAAATTGTGTAAGGTTATTTATAAGAAATTTTGGTTTAATAAAGGATATACAATTTAGAAAATTTTACGTCGTGACAAAATTTACCAGAAATTGTAATCTTGAAGAATATACATCCTAAATGATGTAATCTCCAGAAGAAGAAAAAACAAAAATCTGTTACCTTTCTTCAAAATCACATGATATTCATTATAATTGGGTATTTCTTTTGTATCCATTTTGTATATTTGTATCATATGCATGTTCTTTGAAAGTGTAGCTAATTTTTGTTATCTGGTGAAATAAATTTCATTCATTCATTCACTTCACTCACTCATGATTAAATCATCACTTTAGGAATACGCTTCAGATGCATTACTATATTATGTGTTCCCTATATTATGTGTTCCCTGAAAAAAATAACAAAAAGTAAAATGTTATCGTCTTCAAAACCGCAGTTGCATTCTTCAGAATAAATGTCACTTGAGGAGTATATTTTTCAAAATCTCCCCCCCCCCCAAAAAAAAAAAAACAACAAAAAACCAAAAAACCTAAACACAATAAAATATTTGTTATGTTGTCTTCAAAACCGCATTGGCATTCTTTTAGAAACCTAATTAAAAGTCACTTTAGATTTCAACATGTCTCCCAGGAGTACGAAAATGAAGTAAAGCATATCTGTGCAAAACTTGTTTTTTGTCATCCATCAATGTTAAAACAAATTGAATCGTCTGTCTTAGTAGTATTTTGTAAACGTGATAAGATTGCAGTATATCTGAACCACAGCTTCTCGTCATTTACTTTTTCCATTAGAGTCTCATCATAATGTGCACATGACGTCAAATATTTGAGATGGAGCTCATGATAATGGTGAGACACAATTAGATCTAGCCTATATGACTGGCGTTCAGAGAGTATCGATATCATACAATAGGGTGCCACATAGTTTGCAACTAAGTTGTAACAAGTATTGGTATCTGATAAGCAGAGTGCCCTCTAAGCCAATTTGACGGGCCACTGACACGCCACTGACACACACAATTTCTAATGATGCACCAAAATTTGATGTTCCTCGATCTCTTTCTTTTTATATTTAAAAAGATTTTTATTGGAGTATAAAAAGATATGCATAGCAGGTTTTTACAGTATCTGGATATTACACAAACATGATGTCTTTACTGAAATTCAGACTTTTTCTATTCCTATTTAACGTTCTCCCATCTCTTACTATGTGGTGACTCATAGGAAATGCCAGTTTTTTAAAAATAATTTTTACCCACAACAACAAAATTTGATGGTAAGGAATACTTGCAGATAAAACAGGTGACATTTGCCAGAGAACTATTTATAACATACATGTTTAAGATATCAAAGTTGATCTTTTCTCAAGTTTGAGGCCAAACTGTGTGGGTATAATTGGGGCTCCCTTTAGTGCATTTCTTTCTCGCTTTGATGACATATTAGTATCGATTTTTACAGTTTTGTATATGTAAAGGTGAAGTGGTCTAATTTGCATTCGCACAAAAATCTCAACAAGTGTCCAATAATGTCAGAAGATTCGTAATCTGGAATGGAAGACTTCACACCCTCTTTGCAGTCACAACGGAAGTGGACACCACTTGATCATTTCTCAAGTTTGTGAGTTTTTTTCTTGCGAGATAACAGTATATTTACTTCTGAACATAGCATGGTTGTTATTGAGGGGAGTTTAAAAACCTGAATGAGCATCAATGAATTAAAAGCTCTCTTCAATCACAATCCTAAAGTGCTCTTGTCTAGCAAGTAAAAGAACATCCTCAACTCGCCAAGTCATCAGCTTTGATCTTTAAATGTATATGATATGGATAGTCTTCTGGGGAAGACTTCCTGTTTTAGTTGTACTTCCACAATATTCAGCCAAGGAGATGCAAGTTCAGTGAAAGAGCTTGCACTCTTATTTTGGTAATAGCATATTTGGCAATTTTTAAAGGGAATGCCACTCCAAGAATTGAAGTCATGGAGAATCATTTCATGGTATTACATCACCCAAAATTACTTGTGATTTCAGAGAAACATTACATGTAAGTTGATCTTGTGCCATTATTGGGTATCTTTGGTATGGGCCATTGCATGATGGGAGTCAGCAGATATAATGTATTCATGACATCCTTTACACTGGATGGAATATAGAGAACTGTTAGAAAGTGAACACAGGAATTACTCTTTATTGAAGTGTAAAACAAACAGTATGAAACAGAGTGATAATGCAGGAACTCCAAACAAAACTGACCTGTCCGTACTGTCGGGAATTCCATATAAAACTGACTTATCCGTACTGTCTGGAATTACAAATAAAACTGTAAAACTGTCATGTCCATACTGTCTGGAATTAAAAATAAGACTAACCTGCCTGTTCTGTCCTGAATTCCAAATAAAACTGTAAAACTGTCCTGTCCATACTGTCTGGAATTACATATAAAACTGTCCTGTCCATACTGTCTGGAACCTCAAAAAAGTCTTAGCCATACTTTTAAGAGTAAGAAACAAAAACTTTCCAGCCCATTCTAGCAGGAATGTTAAAGAAAACTGTCATGTCTATTCAGTCATGTTAAAATTCACTGTCCATACAATGATGTTAGCACTAATAACATAAGTGTTTTATTTTCATCCATTTGCTTACGAAAGCTGCACTTCCTTATAGCCCTTTGTACGTCACTAATCCTAAGCAATTGGCATAACAATCTGTGTCTATCTTGTTGTAAATTTGATGACTTAAGCAAAATTTAACATCACTGACAGTGTAATGAAGGTTGAAGCAATGTGATGGAGTTATTTCATGCATTGCACATCAAGACCTCATTCCTTGTAGCCTATTTCATTTATTCTCCCTTATTAGAAAGAATTGTAACAAGATAGACTTACTTACAGATTGAGAGATCTAAGTGATACATATATAAATCTACTATTAATCACACAAGCGAGTGATTTTGGTAATAAAAGAAAACGTTCTCCATGGAAGACTGGCAGGAAAATGAGAAAAGATTACTCTAGCAGAGAGATAACTGCCTGCTGTAGTCTGAATGGAGCCATATTTCATGCAAAATTATAGAAAATTAAGAATTAGTATTTGGGCGATTGGATCAATTTCTTATAGATGGCACCTCACACCGTACGGACAGAATGTGTCCGATGTTAAACAAGTGAATGATGTGACACACAGATGACATTTTAAAAGGATAATCACAAAATTGGGTCGGACTGGCTGTATATTTAATATCTGTGGAGACTGTCTCCATGCGGTGTCTTGTGATTAGATGTCTTACGGCCTTTACGTATGCTAAATTAGTTACAATCAAAGACTTACACGGGTGCTCAACTTTTATTTGAAGGTATACTGGGCTCCGAAACCTTACTGTGTGTGTATTTTAAAGAGAACTAATTAAACATGAAATCCTTGACGACGGGATTAAATGTACATTTGTTAGATTTGACTAGGCCAATTAACCTGTTGTGAACTCTTCAATTCCATGACTTACAGGTAATAGATTTAAAACAGTTTATAGAATCATCAACGGTCCCCTCTGTGATACAAATGCTGACTTTGTACTTTGTACATAGTGAATAGATCTAGAAACACTTTCGTGCTGTCTGCAATTAGGGCACTTAATCAATCTTACACTAGGTAAACATGATCACTGTGCCGTTTTATATCTTTTTATCAATTTAGGTTTACCTTTAACTCCTCAATAATGTTAGCATTAGCTATTTTTGGATATGTTTGATGTTTATGTCTGCTGATGAAGTCCTTAGTGAGAGGACGAAAGCTTCAGGTACAGCTTTACAAGAGTTGGTTGTATTTGAAATTGAACAGTTTAAACTTCACGAGAAATGTTTGATGTTATTTGTGTTATGCGATTGTTGTATCTCCTTAGTTCTGATGCTTGTTAGTCCTTCCGTCAATGTGTCCATCTTTGACCTTCAGGGTTGGGTCCACAAATTCAAGTTCATTCCTGCATATTCCAAACACTTTATTGTATTTAATTGTGACCAATATTTAATAAGAGCTTTGGCACTGGTGTAAAGAACAAAGGGGAAACACGGGTGCATACATTTTGGTGTTCGTATCACATTTTTGATAAATGGCAGCCATATTTGGTGTAAAAATCAACAATCTGTGGTACACCATGAGTCGTAGAGATTTCAGTCAAGTGTCTACTTCTACAGTATAATATTTTACCTTTCTGTTAGTATCCTGGCCATTACCTTCTAAGTCAAAATTCAACACAAGTCTATTTCATCACACACACTCATAAAATGCTTGACGGGGAGGGGGGCTCTGTCTTCTGTGAAGCCTTGTTTAATTTTTATTTCTTTGAATAAATAGAGTAAGCATTGGTATGGAATATTCCATTCTTTATTTCTCTATAAAAGTGCAAATAAACTGAAAATCACTTCCTTCTAGTGTGACACTTTTACAGATATGTCATGGCACCTGTGTATAATGACCACAAAAAGTAGCATGAAGTGAGCTGCCACATAATCAGCCCAAATATCCATTATTTGATAGTAGGTAGGATAAACCACCTAGATTGATAGTTGCCTCAATCCAGCTCAGTAGATAATCCCTTATAGGTGATAAAAATGACAGTGGTTATCAGAGTCTGGACAACGTCGTCTTGTCTTATCTCCCTGACAAGAGTATTGGATTTATCAACTAAAACTACGGATCTAGTAACAGCTAATTACCATAGTGACCCATTATTTGCATCAGCTACTCTGCCTGCATATTTTTTCGAAGTGAAATTACTATGTGTTCTAATTTTATAAATATTTATCATCATGTCAAAAATCTTGGAGATGCAGAATACAAGATACAGTTGCTATGGCAACTTATCTTGTACATCATAGTCTTGAAATTAGAAACATGCTTGAAGAAAAAAAGGATGTTTTTGAAATTTGGTCTAGAAGTACAATCACCATCTCATTAAAGCTAGTGGGTTTATTGACTTAAGATGTAGAATGACAACTATCAGTTGCTATGGCAACTGTGTTGTCATCACTAAGGTTTAAATCAGTACAATTTTGAAGGGAGTGTAGTATTTTATTTATTTAATTGGAAACAAGTGGATAGTTAAAAATTGTTAAGGTTGTTTGTGCTTTCTCAAATAGGTGATTGTGCACTCTGTAGACTGTCAGTGTGAATTATTTTGAGCATTTTGCTTTGATTCAACGTCTTGTATTCTTGCATGCATTGCTGAATGATGTATAAGATATACATTCTCATCTCCCAACTGTATTATTTATACTTTTAGTAAGCCCACAAATCTCATACAATACGAATGTTCTGCCATCTCAAAATACATTTCATATTCTATGAAATGTTTATGAATTCTATGCTGTCATGGCCTGATAGCTATAACATGCAAGGGGATATCAGAGAACGTACTTTCGTTGCGTGACAGTTTTAACGTGCAAGGGATAACCAAGGGTGTGATGTTGGTTTATTTATTTGTAAGTATGAAATATAGATTACGAATTCAGCAGGAGACATATGATCTACCTAATGTCCATGTCCAAACTGTCATTGTAAAAAACATATTATGTATCACTGCAAGTAAGACTCTCTCTTAATCACATGCCAGGGCTCATATTATTACTTTCCATGCCAGAAATTTTATCATTTTAGGGACAGATTTCACATAATTTTAGTTTTATTTACTTTGTAATGTAATTTTTTTTTCATTTTAACCACATAAATTGTTATTTGTTGTCATTTTATCTTTTTCTTTCTTTTTGAGTATTGTAAAGAGCACTGAGACAAAGTGTACATTGTAGTGCGCTTTCAAAAAGAAATTCCATTATTATTATTATTATTATGATTATTATTATGAAATGTACGTAGGAAATGTTTGTGTGAGTGTATAATCAAACATAATTCAATACATAATAGCCTATTATTTCATTCTTGCCATCAGAAATAGGAGTTTTACTTCTCACGTATGTCATAAAAATAAACAATCGTGATTTTGTGGTTGAGACCGTGACTTTCAGTGAAAGTTTCAGGTCACATGCATTACTACAACATATAAATGCACATGGGCATGTCAATATTTTCGTTCTATTTTGACCCTCTAGTGTGAGCTAAGATGCTATTACAGGTACCCAGATTTGTGTCCATCTTGACGCCAATATTTTCATTTCATTTTGACCCTCTAGTGTGAGCTAAAATGCTATTACAGTATTGTGTAAACCATGACGCCAATAATTTCATTCTATTTTGACCCTCTAGTGTGAGCTAAAATACTATTACAGAATTGTGTAACCCATGACACCAATATTTTCATTCCATTTTGACCCTCTAGTGTGAGCTAAAATACTATTACAGAATTGTGTAACCCATGACACCAATATTTTCATTCCATTTTGACCCTCTAGTGTGAGCTAAAATGTTATTACAGGTACCCAGAATTGTGTACATCATGACATGACAAGTGCTCCACATAAATGACAAATGACTGCCAGATGAAATATCAGGCACCACGTACTGAAGAGTATTTAACGTAAATATTGCAATAAATCAGATACTGTAGAGAACACTTCACACAAAGGTTAAACATGCAGAGGAAAGACAGAATGAAATATTGAGATACAAGTATGTAAACTCTGTCCTGCCCAGTTGTAACATAAGAAACAATCCTAGATAACTAACATGTTTTGCCATGCAATATTAGTTCAGGTTTCACTAATCCAGTCGTCTTCTGTTTCAGGTAAATTTGCTACTGTGTAGTACTAGTAGAAGAGCGTACAGAATTGCCGACACTGAAAACAACTTGTTCACTTTTGAAGTGGTGAGCATTTGTGGGCCTCGTTTGAGAAGCATTTCGGTAAGTACATGGATCTATGTTTTTTAGCATGACTGCACAAACTACCTTGCAAGTGATATGTTAGAATGCTGCACACATATGGGTAAAGGGGAGCCTTGCCCATTTTATGACAGTTAGGTATATAGTGATTTTGAAATGCTTGATTTGATTTGAGTTGATTGGCTTATCAGTTGAGTTGACCAATTTGATTGGCTAACCAGTTGGAAAAGAGTTGACCAGTCAGATACAGCAAATTTGCCAGTACAACCAATCAGATACAAGCATAGGATTGTGATTTCAATAAATGAATATCTCAAAGAAGAATCAGTTTTAATTAAACAACATGTTCATATTTTTGAGTTAAAATATGCAAAGTACTAAGTAAGTGTACAAGAGAAGTAGATTGTGTACTTGATTTTATTCTCTGAACTGTTCAGTGTGTTTTAACGTATTAGTCAAGTAATCATTATAAAATGTAATGTAAGTGGTTCACTTGAGAGAGATCAAGGCAGCACATCTAAGCATATGTGAGGGTTTCCAATTTATTGATACTGATCTTGGGTATATTGTCTTAATTATGTATCATGCAAGTCCCTGGAAATTTCCTATGTTGTCATAGCAACGCTTTCACTAGCACTGATCAAACATACCAAGAGTAACTGTATGATAAAGATTTCCAGTGTATATATGGTTATCGCTCTTTAATTTATGTACTTTTATATTGTAACTTGTGTATATACAAATCCCTGGAAATTTAGTATCGTCGTAGCAACACTTCCACCAAAGCAAACTAAACAACTGATCAATCTAACCATTTAGTTAAAAAAGGTGTGTGTTATTAACATATTGATACTTTATGGAATCTCTATTTACTTTTGTGTCATTATCTTGATTTTTGTAAAATCCCTAGAAATTTTGTATATTGTCATAGCGACATTTTCACCAAGAGAGATCAAACACAGCAAATATTTTGAGCCATTTGAAAATTGCTCTTGGCTTACATACACTTTGATGTTGTTCTTAAGTACATTTACTTTATATTGTTGCTTGTTGATGTGCTAATCTCTAGTATTGTCATAGCAACACTTTCGCCGAAGCATGAACTCGGTTGCTCAAGCTTAAGCGTTTTGATAAAACTTTGTTCACAACTTGTATATATTGAAACATATCATTGCATATATTTGCTTCAGTATGATGAGTTGTTTGTGTGTAAATCCCAAGAAACTCTGAACACTTGAACCAATAAAGATTGGACATACAAAATCTTTTTAAGCAGTGAAATGAAAGTATTTTTGTTTACATGTTTATTGAGACTTCATACATACACACATACATACATACATACATACATACATACACACATACATACATACACACACACACACACACATACATACATACATACATACCATACGTACGTACATACATGCGTACGTACGTACGTACGTACGTATGTACGTACATACATACATACATACATACATACCGTACAACCATACATGTGTGCATGTATGGATACATACATACGTACGTATGTATTTACATACATGTATGCATACATACACACACACACACACACACACACACACACACATACATACATACATACATACATACTGTTACAGAATAAAAAACACTTAGAAACACCAATGTGCTTTTCTATAATCAAAGTTCTACTTGCGATGCACGAGTTGTATGTTCACTTCAAAGCACAAAGTGACTTTGAGTACGATACGAGATCAGTTTTATGTAAGGATTCACTTAAATAAAAAAGGATTACCAAGCTGAAATACATGTATGATGTATTCAACTTTAACTGAATAAATTCAACAAAAAATGCAAATTTGGTTTGATTTTTCCAAAAAAAATTAACCGAGGTAAAATTTGGGTTGGGTTAATTGATGACTTTAAATGTAGAATCCATTAACAATTCATTTGCTACATGCATATACAGTGTATGTTATCTTTATACCGAGGGCAGACACAGGTATTGTGGATTCTATTTGTAGCTATACCCTATAGGCTTATATGATGTGCCTTAACACAGACAGATGGCATAGAATAATGACTTTGATGTAACCACCCTGAATATTGTCAAATCTGATTATGTTATGATTTAACTGTTATTGTACTGCAGTGTTGTAACTTAAATCATTGTCACTACTGTCGTCAACTATCTCTTAGACCACTTATTCAGCTTATTTCCACTATCCTGCACTTTATTCTACACTAAGATTTATATGTCGGCTATCAAATTATGCACAGTCAACATTTTCCCTCTAAAAAAATTCGGATCAAAATTTTAGTTTTCTTTGAATTCTTTCATATCATACATTTATATTTCATTATATAATAATCACATACATGTAGATTATCAAATTAAGCTCAATAAATATATTCCCACTAATAAATTTTTGAAAAAAATTGTTTGTTTGTTTTTTTAATTATTTCATATCCCACATTTATATTTCATTATATAATCAATACATGTAGAGCACAATAAATATTTTCCCGCTAAAATTTTTTTTGAACATTTTGAGGTTTTTTTGCATATTTTTTCATATTCCAAATACAATTTTGACATGAATTTACAAATTAGTTTGTCAAATATGTGGGTTATCAAACTATGTACAATGCAGATTTTCTCACTTGGAATTTTTTTACTAAAATTTTACCTTTTCAGTGTATTATGATATCGCAGATTCAATTTAGACGTGAATTGCATGTTCAAATGTCTATTGAATCACTAATTCATGTAGTTTCACTATTCTTAAATTCACACTTGCTGAGGTTTATTAAGAGCTTCATTATGCACAATATATATTAACAAAATGTTTTTTTAAACCAAAAAATGTTCAAACACAATTTTTGTATTTTTCATGCTATTTCATCAATAACACATGTTTATTTTAGACTAGAATTGCTCATTTTGTTTTTGCGTACGACATGTCGAATGTGACAGGTTGACATTTGTAAGCATTTTTTGACATTACACACAGTAATTAAATGACGTTTATTTTTTACCATCAACTGTAGACAGAGAATTGTACAACATGACATCTCTTTTCATCACTGACAGTATGCAAATTTAAATTTTTTAAATTTGGCTACAAATTTTCAAACATTGAGAATTTCATTTTCAGAATATTATCTTACAGTTGATATAATTGTAACGATGACACCTATCCTTTAACTGAAAGTCTTAGATTTAATTTTTTGTAATTCAGTCGTAATTTGCAAGTTTTGTTTTTTTGGTGTGTTTTTTTTAAAAATTTTATTACAACAAATATAATCTCATGTTTGATTTATATTAATCATTGATTTTTCACACCTATGGTCTGAATATAGCATATTAAACGTCTTTAACATCGTAGCTAGACATGGTGCCAAGATATCATAGATTTTAGACGCAAGGGCAATGAATAATTAATGGATAAAACTTGACCTTTCGAATTAATCAAAGCTAACATGTTTTCAATCACAAATCAAGGAATGTATTGAGTTCAGTCTGTATTCTTTTGCTGTCTGGCACAATCAATGTACTAGTCAAATTCCCTCAAGAATGCATTAAACATTTCTGAACTTACCTATAATTTTTTTACACACTGTTAGTTGAATGTGTGTTATTGTACACTATAGTAGTAAAATTCACAAATTTTATCAAAATTTATATTAAAAAAAAAAATTCTACATTTTCCTATAATTTTTGTATGCACTGGCAGTCGAACATATGATATGCTACAGTAGTAAAATTCAGAAGTTTTATCTCCAAAAATAATTTATGCACTTTCCTGTAATTTTTTATGCACTAGCAGTTGAAAGTATGTTATTATATACTACAGGAGTGAAATTTTCAAATGTTATCAAAATGGATCGAAATTTTTGCATTTCCATGAACTAGCAATTGAAAGTATAATTTTATTGTACAGTACTCTACTGAAATTTGCAAATTTTATTTAAAAATTTAACAGAGAAATGTAATACATGTAATATTAATATTAATTGATTTATACAAGAAAAAAAATTTTTGTGAACAAATGGAACTATTTAGAAAAGTTAAGTATGAGAGGTAGTGAACAAATATGTATTTAAAAAAAAGTGTTTAAAAAATGAATTATTTCAAAAGTGTCATTGTAGTTGGAGGAGATAGTGAACAATGCTATTGAAAAAGAGAAAGGGGAATGTTGAAAAATTGGATAAGTGCATAATTATGCTAAAATGATTCTATGTTGGTTGTCCAAGTGTAGCTATTTATCAAATGAGAGAGAGAGAGAGAGAGAGAGAGAGAGAGAGAGAGAGAGAGAGAGAGAGAGAGAGAGAGAGAGAGAGAGAGAGAGAGAGAGAGAGAGATTTAATAATTCTACTAATAAAAAGACAAAATATTATAAAATTGGATTAGCAAGGATAGCTATTTGGCAAATATAAGTGGAAGAATTAATGAGTAATTGTAATAAAAAGACTACAAGAAGAAACATTGTTAAAAGTGGAAGTGCATGTATACTCTTGTAGTTGGATGAGATAGTGGGCAATTCTATCAAAAGATTTCACCATTGAATGTCAAAGTATAGCTACTTGGTAAATATCATAACAGTTACTGAACAATTCTACTAAATCGGAAAAGAGGGGAAATGTTCTTAAAAGTGGGCAATTCCATAAAAAGTAAAAAAAAAAGGTAAAAATATTTGTTAAGATTGTTTCTTCAAGTATAGCTAATAGAAAATACCCATAATTGAGTTAGTTAGTGAGAAGACCAGCAATCGAATCAGTGTTCCCCCATTTAATACTCAAACAATATGCAGACAACATAGTCATAACAGGGTCAATCTAAATTCGGTCGTTCAACCGTTTTTTATTGTAAATGACTGTGGTTTTGAGGAGCAAACACAAAATGTCTATGCTCCAGCTGAGCAGAGGTAATGTAATTTTGATAATTTGACCCTGTGATTTATTATTTATTCAGTTTAAATTACAAGATTTATGGCCAGGCAGGTAGTATCTGGATGTATGGTAATGCTAGCGTGTATGTCATTAGTGAGGGAAAATTACCCACTGGTATTGAGCTTTCAGACACACTGACGTCTGTGACGAAGGCTAGGACAATGATTCGACTACTTTTATCTTTACATACTTTGATCACTTGGCTGTACGATGCTGCACGGTTCTTCTGATTAGGTTGTTCAAGCTCATGAGATGCTGTGATAGGATTTCTTGATAGTAGACAGTTCTTGGAAATCTTTGTCCAGTGGTGGTGTGTTGAGACTTTTTGCGTTATCATGCACCGTTTGACTATCACTCCAAAATAAGAATTTGCAACGATATTAGAAGCTCACAAGGTATGTACGTCTGTGTAACATGGTTAGAATTTTCATCTCTATTCACCTTGTAAAGCAGTCTATACAATAGGATCTGTTTGTCGTAAGTGAATTTGTTCGTCTAATTTACCCTAACTAGGTGAGATTATCTTTTCTGTGAGTAGATTTTAGCTATTAGGATTCACTCAATGTTGTCTATACTGCGATCGTGGAATGATGTGTCTAAGTTTTACCGAGTTGTAAGAGATTAAGACATACGTCTCAGCTTTGATATCGTGTGTGTGCGTGTCCTTGGAAATCGTGTATGAAGAAGGTGTCCAAGATTTCCTAAGCAGTCACAAGTCACTATCAGAAGTTTAGACACTTTGTTATCCGAAGCTGCTATACTTCTGAACTTCAACATTGCAAAGCATTTCCTTTGAAGATTTGTCATTGTATCGTGAATTTGAAAGACTAGTTCTTTCACACACACATAACTTTGTTGCAGCATGGCAGGTATTAAGCATCGCCATTCACTGTATTGTCTAAACCTAAACAAAAGCTATTTCTTTCAGGATTGTGAGATCTTCTTTGCTCAGTTCTCAGAATTGTGTGTCTGAATCGATAAAAACGACTTGAAACTCACAAGCATAAACAGTAAATTGTATACAGGTTGATATTTAATCTAAGTGTGTCTACCTTGTAGGATGATTTCACAAGTTTACCGATCCCAGGAGGATTGTGAATCTGAGAATGTTATTACATTTGATTAATTCATTTGAGGCGTTGTCTTTTCTGTTTTCAGTTGTCTAATATTACCAACTAGTTCTTCAGCTGATACTGTCAATATTACAAACCAATTATGTGTTAATTTCTTTTTTGTTTTTCTCACTTGCAGTGCGAAATTCACAAATATCTTTTTCCAAATTTCTGTGTCAGCATTTTTTGTAAATTTCCCATCGTTCCTTCTGTTCGATTTCATACTTAAAGTCCCTCAGGTTTAGATGAATTTTTATTTGCCTTCTGTCAGCTTATTCAACCCATTCTATTTTCACATTTTTTTTAGGTTTCGATATTCCCTGTGTAAATTTGAGGATTTTGTTGTTTCCATAGTAACTGACTACAAATTGGCTAAAATATCCAACTACATGTGATTGCTAGCAGGGGGGTTTTCTGGGAAATTTGAAATGGTTCAAGGCGAACAAAATTAAAATAAGTGTCAAATGAAATATAAAGTGAAATGATGTATTGATGAGAGAAATCTCTTCTCTTAACACTCGATGGAAATTTTGGATGTATAATTTCACTTATTTGAAGACTAGGTAAGAAACCATCATTAGGTCTGTTTCCATGGAAATTCAAAATGAAACGAAATAATTACAACTCAAAATCAAAATAAATATCACGCATGATATAAAAGGATAGGATAAGATAACCACAAAATATTTTTCCACGAAATTCAAAATGAAAAAAATGCTACAATTTAAATAAAAAAATACATATTAAACATTTTGTTTTTGACATGCAACTTGTCTTCCATCTTTGGAGTAAACCATCGCAGGTCTATTTTTTAAGGAAATTGCACAAATTCAAATCAAAACAAATACAAACGTTTTGTAGTTGATATTCGATGTTGTCCTTTGTCATAGGATTTTAAAGCATCACTCTCAGTAAAGTGAAGATGACATAGATACAGCCATGTAAGTTAATGCGTAGTGACTATATGGTTTGATGCTGTAGGGCAGGGCTTAGTGTGTGCATTGTTTATGTTACAACCTATCTAATTTGTTCAGATCATGGTAAAAAACGCTGTCATACAGGCCTTTTTATGTGTCTCCAACCGTAAATTTAGGGCAAAGAGAGAGACAAGATAAGATTAGCGTTTTTTGCCTCCGTACCGACATATGTATACACTGTTTGTTTACATACCGACATAGGTATACTCTGTTGATGTATCGAATATGTAAAGTTTGTTTACCTACCAACATACGTATGCTGTTTGTTTACATACTGACATACGTATGCTGTTTGTTTACATACCGACATAGGTATATGCTGTTTGTTTACGTACCGACATACGTTTACTCTGTTGATGTATCGAATATGTAAAGTTTGTTTACATACCAACATGCGTATACACTTTGTTTACATACCGGCATACGTATGCTGTTTGTTTACATACCAACATACATATGCTGTTTGTTTACATACTAACATGCGTATACTCTGTTTGTTAACGAACCAACATATGTATTTATAGTTTGTTTACTTTAATACCGATATATGTATTCATTGTTTATTTATGTACCGATATCTGTATATGCTGTTTGTTTACGTACTGACATACATATATTCTGTTCATGTACCTACATATGTATATACACTCTGTTTACAATTCTGTTTAGAATTGTGCCACTGATGTGAATTTGACAAGTTTTTGTTAGAATTTTTTCTGTTGATACAAAAGTAACGATAAATTCAGAGTTGTGTACATTTAAAGAATACTTTAATGAAATGGGATTTTTGATTTGTATGATATATACACTACATTATATAATATATGATGTTATGTGATACGATATGATATGATATATTATGTGATGTGATATGATACGATACGAGATATGATATATGTGATACGATATGATACAATGAGATATGATACAATACGATACAGTATCATGAGATATGATATATTATGTAATGTGATATATGATACAAGATATGATATAATGATATGTGATACGATACAGTATGAGATATGATATATTATGTGATGTGATACGATACGAGATATGATATATGTGATACGATATGATACAATGAGATATGATACAATACGATACAGTATTATGAGATATAATATATTATGTGATGTGATATGATACGATACAAGATATGATATAATGATATGTGATGTAATATGATATGATACAGTATGAGATATGATATAATATGTGATATGATACGATACAATGCAATACAATATATGATATATTATGATACAATTTGTAATGTTTTTCTTTGTTCATCCAAGGAAAATACACATGCCCAAACGGCACCACAATTTGATAGATGCCATTAGTGACAAAACCCTTAGATTACAAGTATTTTCCAGATGAATGAAGGCAAATATTGGGGAATAATATCATTATACCTCCTCAAGAATAATTTACAAAAAGCCAGGCTATTTTGAATATTTTGACTCTTTCAAGCACTGCAGTACTGATGAAAGACATGAGTTGGTGGGATGTTTAACAATGGCTTGTGTGTATATTGTATAACAACCAGGGTATCAAACCTGTATTTTTCAGTTGAATGTGTTCAACTTGGCTTGTGTGTATAATGTAAAATGACAAGGGTATCAAACCTGTACTTTTAGATTGAATGTGTTCAACTTGGCTTGTGTGTATATTGTATAATAACCAGGGTATCAAACCTGTATTTTTAGATTGAATGTGTTCAACTTGGCTTGTGTGTATAATGTAAAATGACAAGGGTATCAAACCTGTATTTTTAGATTGAATGTGTTCAACTTGGCTTGTGTGTATAATGTAATACAACCAGGTATCAAACCTGTATTTTTAGATTGAATGTGTTCAACTTGGCTTGTGTATATAATGTAAAATGACAAGGGTATCAAACCTGTATTTTTAGATTGAATGTGTTCAACTTGGCTTGTGTGTATAATGTAAAATGACAAGGGTGTCAAACCTGTATTTTAAGATTGAATGTGTTCAACTTGGCTTGTGTGTATAATGTAATACAACCAGGTATCAAACCTGTATTTTTAGATTGAATGTGTTCAACTTGGCTTGTGTGTATAATGTAAAATAAAAAGAGTATCAAACCTGTACTTTTAGATTGAATGTGTTCAACTTGGCTGTGTGTATAATGTAATACAACCAGGTATCAAACCTGTATTTTTAGATTGAATGTGTTCAACTTGGCTTGTGTGTATACTTTAAGGAAATAGAAAGTAGGTCAGTATACGTTTGTAAGAGTAGTAACAGTCTACGCTTTCTGACATTTTGGTTAATTTTACAATCTGATTGTAACTGAGACATGATAGGAATAAATACTGTTGACAGCTTTATTCCAATGTTAGATGGTATACCTAGATAAACTGTGTACAGGTTGAACATGATACATCAAACAGGTGTGTACACCCCCTGATATTTCGTGTTTGCAATGGATTATGTCACCTTTCCAAAGCTAGTTTTGTAACACATGATTCAATGTTAACCCTTTCTTATCCGTCAAACAGGTGTGTGCACCCCCTGGCATTTCATGTTTCCAGTGGTTTATGTCACTTTGCAAAGGTAGTTATAACACATATGATTTAAGGTTAGCCCATTCTTAACGCTCAAACAGGTGTGTGCACCCCCTGGCATTTCATGTTTCCAATGGTTTATGTCACCTTTGCAAAGGTAGTTATAACACACATGATTTACGGTTAGCCTGTTCTTAAGCGTCAAACAGGTGTGTGCACCCCCTGGCATTTCATGTTTTGAATGGTTTATATTGTTTTCTTAAAGGTAGTTATAACATCTATAATTCAAAGTTGACATTTTCTGAGAAAAACCAAAGATTATTCATGAAATGCAATACAAATAAAACCTCCAATCTTTGATACCCTAGGAAATGAAAAGTAAAAATAGCTTCTAGTATTTTCTGTGAACTTTGTTACTTTGAAAAATTGTGCAAAATGGCAATTTAGGACGTGACAGGTGAACTGTCTTTTTGTGGACAGTGGCAGGGGAATTTTTTTAAGTACTACTAATTAAATTTTGAAAGTTTTTCATGAAAATTATTGCTTTATTAGAGATATTGAGTATTGTATACTGCTTCATTAGAACAGAAAGCATATTTTGATATCGAATTTTACCACATAGGTGTCATAAAAAAACAAACAATTTGATTTCTTGATTGACACCATGGCTCTTGCGACATGTGTGTTACCATAGGCACATGTGGGTTACCATAGGCACATGTGTGTTACAGATGTTAATGCCAACATTTCTAGACTTCATAGGTTAGTAGTAATATTCAGTTTTACATAATTGTTTACATTAAAATATTTATTCCAACATTTCCAGACTTACATTATTCATAGTTTAGTAGTTATACTCAGTTTTACATAATTATTTACATTAAAATATTTATTCCAACATTTCCAGACTTACTTTATTCATAGTTAAGTAGTTATAGTCAGTTTTACATTACTGTTTACATCAATATATTTATACCAAGTTTTATTCTAGCCTTAAATATTCCTACATTATTAAATTATGATTTAGTACATTATTCTTATAGTTTAGTAGTTATATTTAGTACTTACATTAATGTTTACATCAGTGTACATCAATATATTTCTACCAACATTATTCTAGACTTACATTATTCTTACATTATCAAATAATGGTGTAGTAGTTATATTAGTACTTACATTATTGTTTATTTTAAGATATTTATGCCAACATTTATTCTAGACTTGCATTATTCTTACATTATTCCTACATTATCAAATTACAGTGTAGGTGTATTAGTACTTACATTATAATATATTAAGATATTTGTCAGCATTTATGCTAGACTTACATTATTCTTAGTTTAATAGTTATATTTAGTACTTACATTAATGTTTACATTACAATATTTATACCAACATTTCTTATAGACTCACATTATTCCATTATGCTTTAGTAGGTAAATATTAGTACTTACATTAATGTTTACGTTACAATATTTATACCAACATTTCTTGTAGACTTACATTATTCCATTATGCTTTAGTAGGTAAATATTAGTATTTACATTAATGTTTACGTTACAATATTTATACCAACATTTCTTGTAGACTTACATTATTCCATTATGCTTTAGTAGGTAAATATTAGTACTTACATTAATGTTTACATTAAGATATTAATACCAACATTTATTCTAGACTTGCATTATTCTTACATTATTCCTACGTTATCATATTATGGTGTAGTATGTATATTAGTACTTACATTAATGTTTATTTTAAGATATTAATACCAACATTTATTCTAGACTTGCATTATTCTTACATTATTCCTATGTTATCAAATTATGCTTTAGTATGTATATTAGTACTTACATTAATGTTTACATTAAGATATTTATATCTGCATTTATGCTAGACTTACATTATTGATATGTTTTATACATATTAGTACTTAGAGGTGGTTTACATTAATATATTTACACCAACATTATCTTTGGCGTACATTATGTATATTTAATTTATAAAGGAATATTTCTATTAATATCTACATTAATGCATGTATTATTGAATTCATGCAAAATATAAAATTTTATTGTGTACTTACATGAATTATATATTATAGAATTATTAGATAAACTAAAATTAATGTGTGCATTATTGATGTGTATAAATGATAAAAAATGAAGCTTTGTGATTGGTGGAAAGTTAAATATTGATACATATTATGAGTCATTTGTAGATGCGGAAAAAGATGCAAAAAAAGTGAAAGATGTGATTGTTGATAAGAAGTGTTGTAGGCTTACAAAAGTACTTAAATTTGGGTTTTATGGAAAGGTTTTAATTATGGTTATTGGAGATAAAAGTCTGAGTGATAGGATATTGGTCCCTTGTCAAATTGTATGATTGTAATGTGTGTAGTATTATGAGTGATTGATTGTGAAAAGGAGACTATGTCCCTCGGTGGAATCACCACGTGTTATTGACATTATAAACATCAATTTTAGGGTATCAGCCTCGTATAGAACCTTTTTCTGGAAAACACAATGAGTATGTAAAGGTGTCCAACAATTTATGTCCGATTATCGGTGACAAGTAGTAATTTTTTTTTTTTTAAAAAATAGGCGTATTATTCATGTACAGAATAAACAACGGCCGTTTTATTGAAAACATCAGTAATATAAAAGCATGCAACAATTTATGTCGTATTTTCAGTGAAAAATAGAGATTTCTGATTTTAAAATAGGTGCATTATTCATGTACAGAATCTTTTAATTAAAAATTCAGTATGCATGCTTGCAGTAATTTAGGGGGACAACCAATTTTTTTGTAATTATTATTCATGTTTTGTTTGATTTTAATTAAAACCTGATTGTTATCAAAACTAGTTAATTCTCTAATGACCGTTCATAATTAATTCAAATATCAGGAAATATTTGACACTTTAGTTGAGAAAATTTAGTTGAATTTCTATTTCTATGCGGAAATCAGCAAAATTATCTAAAACTAACTAAAATGAATGTATTTTTAATCAAAATTTATCAGCTTATTCGAGAGGTCAATATTTTATCTAAAATGAACAAAATTTTCAGTGAATTGAAAAGTGATAGTCTGTCGAACGACCTGGAAATGTTTGACACTAAGGAGTTCAGAAAACGTAATTGAAATTCTACAGGAAAGCTTCAGGTAGTTTGTGACTACACATATCAAACACTGCTTTATTGCTCAGAAGGTGTTCCTGTGTGTCTCTCTGAAATGGATTTTATTTTCTCTCATCACCTGTTCATTTGCGTTTACATGTTTATACTTTCAACAAGCCATGTCACAAAAACACCTTCAGAACATTTGCTAGATTTACAGGCTGTCTTGTCAAACTTCAGTATCTTTTCCTGCCTAAATTTGTACGTGATTTGTTTTCCTGTCAGATATTTTTACAATTTTCTGTCACTTCACACTTTTATTCTGGTTTGAAAATCTTCAAAATGTGTAAAGAATATTTTCAAGTGTTGTATGAAATTACATATAGTGACTTTACCTGTCCAAATTTATGTATAATTTGTTTTCTTGCCGGATTTTCTTTTACAATTTTCTGTCATTTCTACTCTGAAAACCTTCAAGTTCAAAATAATTAAGGGTGTTTCAGGTATTGTGGGAATTAATCTGTAGCGTCTTGCTTTAATAATTATTAAAGTGTACTGTTTTTTGTCCAGCTAAAATTTGTGTACAATTTGATTTCCTGCCAAGACATTTTGTATGGTTTTTTCCTGCCAAACTATGTGAACAATTCAAAATTGTCGTACTACTTTCTATCATTTTTCATCAGATAAGTTTCAGAATATTGTAGTTTATTTTACAATGCGATCGAAACAATTAAGTTTAGCATAAAATACTTTTGTATTGCCTCCAGTTTACAGCTAAAAGACAAACTGTGTAGCCTGCATGAAAGATATGTCTTGTCACGCCACCCTCACCAACCTCCTCTCTCAGTTGACCAATGTGTGAGTGTGCCCCTTCACGCACGACATACCTTACAGACTAGACAACTGCCGAACATTTCAAAATATTTTGATATAACATTTGTATTCATTATTTTTTAGTTCTGTTTAAACTTTCAACCCCCCCCCCCCCCCATAAATACAGCAATTTTTTACTCTAACTTGAGCTGTTTATTGTTTCAAAGTCAAACTGTTTTTCAGATTTTTACAACCATATTAAAGTTGTACAGAGACAATTTTGCAGTATCCAAAAAAATTGATGGCAGCCTAAAGCCAAGGAAAATGGTAATTTTGTCAGGAAACTGCATAATGGTCATGAAGTCCCGTAAAATGATAGAGAATATCTGAATAGGGTACACCCCTATTGGAGACATAGCTTGTCCAAATTCTGTGAATGACAAAAAGGCTAGATTTTTTTCAAATAATTCGTAATGGTGGAGGAAACTCTTGAATAGGATATACCCCTATTGAAGAAGCTTTCTGTCTGAATTCAGTGATTGAAAAAGAGGCTAAAGTTTTAATAATTTGTAACCATGGAGGAAATACTTGAATAGGATACACCCCTATTGAGGTAGCAGTCAATCTGAATTCAAGGTTTCTTAACAGTGGAAGAAATACTTCAGTAGGATACACCCCTATTGAAGAAGCTTGCTTTCTGTATTCAGTGTTTGAAAAAGTAACAAAGTTTTTTTGTAATTCCCCGATCAATACAAATAATATTAGAGGAAATCCAAGTTTTGTATTTCGAATAGCAATCAGAAGATGTGTTGTTTTGACAAAATACGTTATCAAATTGTAGAAACCCAGTGGGAATATTTGATGCCAGATTCTCCCCGGAGATGACTCCTCTTTGGGCATAACTACAGATGAGAATAAAAGTCATTTCTATCACCATGACAACTAAAAATAAGATAGCCGATAGTTCCATATTGACCGTAGAGAGAAAAAGGAAATAATTTTTTCTTTGCGATATTTGTTACATCTATGGTGTCAGCTTTGTTTAGTGTCTTTATTCCATTCAATTATGAAGAATAAACACAAATACGATCACTAATGTTTTGATTAAGTTTGAATGGTTGCCTAGCAACCATTTCTTAACTCATCTTTTTGTGTATGATTTGAATTAGTTTTCATTGTAATGAATGGCTGCTTATTTTGATCAAGTAAACTATAAAAGATTGCAAGTTTTATCTTTAAAAGACAAAATTCTAATTTTGGGCTAGAATTGATCTATCTATAGTATTTCTAAATCATAATGTGTTACTAATAGTCAGGAAGGCTAGAATATTTGTGTGTTTTCTTTGTTAGGACAGTTCAAGCAACCAATTTACTGCTTCATGAAGGCTAGAATATTTTTATGTTTTGTTTGTTAGATTTCAAGCAACCATCTTACTCAAGCTTGAAGCAAAAATGTGCTGAACCTGTCTATGTTATAAAGACATAAATCTGTTAACATTGCACAACTTGAGACCAATTGCCGGCTTTCCAGTACTTAGTTAATCTTTGAGAGATATCCTCACCAGTGCTACAAATAGGCCCGATAGTTTTTACAATGATGAGGTATATAATGTATTTGAGTATAGATTGGTACACAAAGACTAAAACAATCGGAGACAGTTTCCAGCCATGATAAATACACAGAATGTAAATACAGTGCAGATGACAAATGGACATCCTACATCGAAACTTAAAAGATCTGATACCATATAAAGCATTCATCATGCCGTAATGGTGGTTGCCTGGCAACAGGATAGATAATAATCCACATAACATCTTAGTGAGTATTGATAAAAGAGAAGATAACTGTATGAGAGAATGGTATCACAAATATATTGTAAGTCGGGTTATGCCAAGGTCATGTAAATGTCATGTCAAATGTCACACTATATAGTTTGATTTCTTTCCAAATGAAAGTATCTCTTGACATATACTTGTGACATTCTGATAAGTGTGTTTGTTCAGTCATATTGTGACTGCCATCCATGGAGAATAAGCCAACAAACAGCTCAGGATGTTAGATGCATCAAATGACCTTGCAACTGAAGGTCAAGGTCATGTCAAAGTCTCAGCTATGTTGGTTGATTTCTTCTCAAATGAAAAGGTATTATAGATCACCCTATTTTCTGATTCAAAACAGTTCAAAATCAATTCATAATACTGTGATTTTCATAGCTTAGATAATTAATTGCTACCTAAGCTGTTATTATACATTGGCACAGAAAACAAACTGCTTGAGTTGAATTATTCATGGCAAATCTTGTGTATTTCTACATTGCTTGCTAGACACACATCCCCCAGGGTAATTAGTTAAGGACACTTCTAAGCTACAGATAAAGCACTAGCATGTTCAATATCTCGTCAATCAATACCCTATGACATTAGATCATTTGGAAAAACATCAAACTTTGAAGAGCTGGTCCACAAGAATACCAATTGTCTTTATAGAAAGATAAAAAAAATTACATCTTGGCATTCTTTCTGACAATCAAATATCTTCAATATTTGTTTATCTAGAAGTGAAGGGGGGAAAAAAGACTTAATATGTACATTCTCTCTTCAAATCGTCAAAAAGATATGACAAAAGTGTGTCTTAGAATTCTTTCTGAAAATCAACCTTTTTTATTTTTGAATACCTGTCAGTGAGTGAATGAAAATCACATTTATGAATTGTCTCTGAAAATCCTTAATGTTAAATATTTAATTCTGTAAAGGTTGCTGAAAGTGACAGAAAATGATTTTGAAGCCTATTTAATTCAGAAACAAATACATATTGAGATATCATTCCCAATAGTTTTCTTTAATGTCGGTGAAAACATAAGTTAGCTAAGGGGTCTTGTCACTACCAGTTTAAGACGTGTAATGACAAAAACTTATCTAACATATTTTTAAGGTCAATATAAAGTAAAAAAATATGAAAATTTATGGTAGTTCTGAATGCTTGCAATTATATTTTCATAATCAAAAAATTAATCGTGAACGCACACTGTCGTGACATAGAATAACCAAAGACTAAATTCTGTATTTTTTATTCAAATGCTTACAACTTGGCTTGCACTTGGTGTAATGTCGACGAAAAGATGTTGGATGTAAACAATAATTGGAATGCAAACTGCTACAAATCTTTCATTATCAGCGACAGCAATGTGGAATGCAGACAATGATGATTCTGTCATTGTCAGTGATAGCAGTGTGGAATGCAAACAGCGACAAATATGTCATCAGCGACAGCAATGTAGAACGCAAACAGCAACAAATATGTTGTCTGTGACAGCAATGTGAATGCAAACAGCGACAAATGTGGCGTCCGTAACAGCAATGTAGAACGCAAACAGCGACAAGTGTGGTGTCCGTAACAGCAATGTAGAACACAAACAGTGACAAATGTGGCGTCCGTAACAGCAATGTGAAATGCAAACAGTGACAAATGTGTCATCCGTGACAGCAATGTGGAACGCAAACCGTGACAAATCTTGCGAATTCATTGTAGGTATATAATGTGATACGTTTAAACATCGGTACATACGTTATATATCTACTTGTACACGTTAACATATCAATAACAAGGTATTAACATTCATAGACAGAAAGTAAAACCTATACAAATGCGAACAGAAATCAATAGATTCCTTTTTTGCAATATAATAAGTCTTACCTGATTTTGTACATACTACTAGACTTAACAGAATACAAAATACTTAGAAGCGATAATGCAGCACACTTTCCCCTTTGCTATTTTGTCAGTTGCGATCTTTATCACAGTTGTTATTGATCCTTAGGTGTCCAACCCTCTAAGGCAATGAATGTTAAATCATGTATGTTCCAATTACATAAAGGTCTCTAATAGTATGTCCAATGTTGCTACACTGTTAAAAGATACATTGGCCAGATCGGAACATTTTTTTCTCTATTTTTGCTTTCAAGTAAAGAATTACATATTTATGCTACTTACTGATGCATTTTCTTTGTTCTGCCAAAGGAAATAAGGTGACATAGGGGGCCTTGTCACTACGAGTTGAAGACAAATAACAAAACCCTTAGTTCTTGAGCATCTTCTGGCTGAATGAATAAAAATATTGGGGAATGATATAATTTTACCGCCACAAGTATAATTGTGAAAAAGAGAAGAGAGTAATGTTTTGAGTACCACAGAACTAATGACGTAGACATGGGTTGTTTTGATGTAGAACAACCAGGGTACATAGAACCCATATTTTTTGTTTGAGTGTGTTCAATCTGGCTTGTATGGTATAAGTTTGACTGTCATTTAGTAACCATAAATTAGAGCATACCCTTAGCCAAATCTGTTGAATGATTTAGTGATGCCATTTTGTTAGACGTGTCCTTTCTTCTTTATTAATAATATCATAACTAGGCAAAGCCCATAAGCTCGTGCAAGGTAGATTCATTTGTGACCGGCTGCCTTACGATGATACTGTAGATAGCGTCCTCCGCATGGAGAATGTGCATAGTATATAGAACATGCATGCGTAGTCATTGTACTGCAATGCATCCTTGGGTAAAACCACCAAAAAACATCGCATAGTATATAAGACGCGCATGCATACTAGTCATTGAGCCACTGCGCGAGCTAGTATTAGACTAAAAACACAGCGACTGAGTACTTCTGTTTGTTAGCTTCATTTCGTGAAAACCGAGAATCTAAGAACATAATCTGAAAACAGACTGTGTGTCTGATAACCAGCCTGGATGCTATAGTCAATGCATCATCAGGTTTCATGCCTACCCCCCTGAGTGTCTATCACAAACAACTTTATCTGTGAATGTCTCCCAGGTAAACCATGTAATCTATAATATTGCCAGTATTTCTTGCTGAATTACTGGCTACAGGGCCTGGAGACAACAACTAAGATAAGTTATGACCTATAACCTACCTGAATTGAACAGAAATTCTGAGTTAAGTACATTGACTCATCTTGATGTGGCTGATACTTGTATGTGGTATATCGTTCGTATATATATGTGTGTGTGTGTGTTTGTGTATGAAATGTGACATGCACACAGTGTTTGTACATAGTTATATATTAATGTATTGCACAGTGCATAATAATCTGAGACTAAGTGTGTGTGTGTGTGTATAAATCATCAAATACACACAGTGTTAGTTTATACATTTGTTTTGAGTGGTAATATTAGTATAGCAATACAGCATACAGCTTTCAATTATATGGGGTTGATACTAGTAGTATAAAATACACATGTATTTTATACATATAAATATACATACAGACTGAGGTATTTTATACCATAGATGTCAGAGTCTCTATCCAATGAGATTGATACAAGTATAGCATTTAGAGGTTATATACCATAGACATCGAAGTCTCTCTCCAATGTGGTTTATACTATACTATAGCGTACATAAGTATAGTTTATTCCGTAGACCTAGTAGTCTCTCTCCAATGTGGTTGATAATACTAGTATAGCGTACATAGCTAGTTTATTCCGTAGACCTAGTAGTCTCTCTCCAATGTGGTTGATAATACTAGTATAGCGTACATAGCTAGTTTATTCCGTAGACCTAGTAGTCTCTCTCCAATGTGGTTGATAATACTAGTATAGCTTACAGAGGTTGTTTACATGTATACATATATGTATGTGTGTGTGATTATCCCCAAGGGTATATACTTAGTGTATACATACATATAAGTTGTGATACTTGTATGTAGCTAGTTTACATTTGTGAGTTGGTCATACAAGTATAGCATATGTTAGTTTATACATGTTAATGGCAGTACTAGTATAGCATACATTAGTTTATACAAATTAATGACAGTACTATAGTATAGCGTACATTAGTTTATACAAATTAGTGGCAATACTGTATAACATATGTTAGTTTATACATGTTAATGGCAATACTGTATAACATGTTAGTTTATACATGTTAAAGGCAGTACTAGTATAGCGTACATTAGTTTATACATGTTAAAGGCAGTACTAGTATAGCGTACATTAGTTTATACAAATTAGTGGCAATACTAGTAAAGCTACATTTGTTTATACATACAAGTGAGTGATACTAGTATAGCATACAATATTAGTTTATATATGTAAGTGTTTGACATAGATATGTTTATGTTTTCAAGTATGGATACATGATAAATTAACATTCCAACCCCGATATTGCACTCCTGGAGGCGTGGAAAAGTTACAAACTACATTTGACGTCTTGGAAGTTGTGGCTACGACACTTGAACCAGTGTTTATGGAGAGTTTGGTTGTGGCTACAACACTTGAACCAGTGTTTATTGAGAGTTTGGTTGTGGCTACAACACTTGAACCAGTGTTTATTGAGAGTTTGGTCGTATACAAATGTACACCTACCCAATGTTTTGAAACACAAGGAGAAAGGATAAAAGTAGTAGTGAAAAACGTCTTGAAAGTCAAATTTATTGCCTTTAGATTAGTTTATATCAATATATTGGCAGAATTGGAGGACATTTCATTTTATATATACGCAGTCACTTTCCAAAACTATAAAATAATACGTTTCTTTATTTGTTTTCATGAATACAGGAAGGATAAAAAAAACTAATAAAGATATTTATACATGGAAAATATAAAAATATGATGAAAAGTAGATTTGTTATAATATAAATTACTTTTAAAAGACCAATATAAAAGTTACAGCGAAAAATAAATATGATATAACTGTAGCGTGATGATTAATCAAATCATAACTGTTAAATTGTGCTAATTTAAAATGTCAATTCATATCATATGGCACTTACTTCAAGATTTTATAATGTGACCTGAGATTCTACTAAATACAAACACATGTTGCTTGAAATCACCTAAAAATAACTATCATTTTTATAAATCTTAATATGCCAACACAAAAATTTAAGTGACATAAAAAAAGAAAATACTTCCTAAAAGTTATGGAATATTTAAATTTATTTTATTAAGAGTGTAAAATTAATATGTTATAAAAAAAGAATGATTACACTTTTAAGAAATTCTTTTAAATGTTTATGTTCTGAGCAAAATGTGAAACCATACACTGGAAGAATTTTGAATTTTGTGAATGATGAATTAGACATGCAAATTACATGCAAATCATATGCAAAACATGTAGATAATAGTTACATTGTAGCTAAATATTCATGATGAATGTGAGTGCAATTAATTGGGTATGGGCTCAGAAGTTGTAAACAAAATGTTACATTGTAACAGAACTTTGTGGATGATTACTTTGGTGCTCTAAAAATGCAAATTGCTTGCCAATTTTATGTACAAATGTGCAGATGATGTGTTACAATGTAGCAAAAGATGGGGTATGAGCACAGAGACAATATGTTGTATTGTAGCTAAATACTGAAAGGTGATTATGGGTGAGCCAGGGTATGAACACTGAGATGTCAAGCAGATGCTGTAAGTAAGGGCAGCCCTAAGACTGCATCAGTGTTAGATAACTGATACTCCGGGTGCAGGTCACTAGTGATTTCTGAACTACTCAAGTCATACATTTCCCACAGGATTATATCGAAAAACATTCTCCTGACCCACTTAACGTTTTCTTAAATATCTAAGATATTTGAGATGGTAGTGTTAGTGTGTTTGGGTCATTGGTTTCAATGCCTGTCAGAACAGCTGTTGTCTCATTTGTCATTTTTACTGATTTATTGCAAGTACATGTTTGTAGTCTATTTCTTAGTGTGTAATTGATTTTTACGATAAACATGACTGCCATTCGTCCACATTTATTCGACCAAGTAATTTTCTGTCACAAAATCATGTTTTGTTTCACTTTTCTTCACCTATTGATTTAATTCTAGTGGTAACATTTAAAGAATTATATTTTATTTTGAAATGACATCAATGCTTATGTTTGTCGTGCATTTCATAGTGTGTAATTTGACCAACGAATTTTCTGTCAAAAATGTGTTTTCTAAATTTTTTGCACACATTAACTTAATTTTAGACCAACATCTTAGGAATAATACATAGGTATGAAATGATATCAAAATACATGTTTGTAATCTATTTTTAGCATGTAATTTGACCACGCAAATTTCTGTCGAAAAGTAATCTTTTTTTCTAAATTTTCAGCACAAATTAACTTCATTTTAGATTAACATTGTAGGAATGATACTGTACAGTGGCAATATATCAAAATTTATGCTAAAAATGATGTCATACGTAATAAAAATCGCAAAGATTAATAAACCTTGGCATTTTTTGTAAATTTTAAGAAGTCAATTGGATTTGTGTTTCTGTTCTTACGTGATATCTTCTAAAATCTAATGTATTACAGTGGCTAAGTTAGTATTTAAGAAAATTTGTTCTTTTATCGAAGCTCATCACCGTGCTCCTTTCTGCACCTGTGGTCATTTTTCAATCCAAATGACAAGATGAGACCTTGCCTTTTACTGTCATTGCGATTATACTTATAGTATTTGAGATAATTACAGGACGGACTATATTACAGGGAATATGCTGCTGAAAGGCAACTAGTGAGATTGCCTATTTTGTATTACAGAGATTTTGTGTATCACACCACTGAAAAACACTTATGCCACAGTTGCAAATACCCATCGAAAATTACTTTGTCACTGTTGCAATAACTCCATTGAACAGTACTTTGCCACAGTTGCAAAGTACACCATCGAGAAATACTTTTTGTCGCAGTTCCAAAGTACACCATTGATCAGTACTTTGCCACACTTTCAAGAAGTACACTACCAAAATATATTTCTACCAGTTACAATTACTCCATCGAACAATGCATTTGTTTCTAACACCTCAAAGTGGGCACAAGGATGACAAATGTAAATTTTTTTTATACCGTTGGTTCTTGTCATCTTTTGTAAATTGCGATCCCGATTGCCAGAGTAGTGTATAGTGTTCTTCAGTCTTGCCATACAGATCAACCCACCTATCATGTGTTGTTATCTATATCATTATCTTGCTATATCTTTGCAAACATTGGGTAAATGTGGTCATTGACTTGGTTACAAAGTACATATCATACCAGCATTAATGTTGATTCAAAATAATCTGAAGAAATCATTTTGAAAAATTGATTAAGTACAGACTAATCCCCTGTCAGACTCAGCTGGGTTACTTTGTAATGTATGAGTTTGACCCCATAAATCAGTTTGTATTAAAGGGACACAAGCTGACATTATACATTTAAAGAAATCAGTTTGTATTAAAGGGATACAAACCAACATTATACATCTTAATAAATCAGTTTGTATTAAAGGGACACAAGATGAGTTTATACATTTTTAGGCATTTTTTCTGCATATTCAAAAGATAATCACAGTATTCAACTTACTTAAATATCAATTGCAATTAGTTATTTGTGTTTTCATTATGCTCCAATTTATATGTACATTTCGTTTTTCTGTTTTCTTATTAATGCAAACAATTGTTGTTAGTTGTTTTCTGACTGTGTAATCATTGTTAATTTGAGCAACTACAGTCACAACATTTTTTATGATATGCAATTCGATGCTTCTGAAATTGAGTGGCTAGACTCGATTAGTTTTCCGAAAACTATTTTCTAGTCTCTCACCCACAACTTGAAATCATTTTCCTTTTGGATGTTATCATTTATTTCTTTTCTGTATGTTTATTTCTTGTGGGGAATAAATTTCAAATTTCAATATTCAATTAACTGAACACAAACCTGGTAATAAATCATAACTTAGAAATGATCCGATGACATAATTTATTGATGCACTTGAAAATGTACAGGAAGTCCCTACTATGCAATCAACTCTTCTAACAATGTCAGAAGACAATTGTAATGTTATAGAAGACACGCATCAACATTAACGTTATACTAGAATAGTTGAACTGAGAATATTATGCATGTAATTTCACCTTTTTGTGAAAAACCTACAAGCTCTGATCCAAGAACTGGCAATTTATTGTCTTGAAATTTGTTAAAATACAATTATATAATTAGACATTGGAGTTAGGTGTAGAGGTATCTTTTTATCCAGAAGTAGTGCATTAAAAAGGTTGAGATCATGATTTTACTGGGTCATTCACTGACTTTCGGGTGTAGACCTCAAAAATCAATTTGAATTTATCATTAAATTGCTTTACTATGTGTACAGCTACGTAAATCTGTTTACCTAGAAATGATTCAATACTGTTCAGGGTGTATGATATTAAAAGTAAGTCATTATATTCAATAAAAAAGTTTCAAAAAAAGTTTCAGTTGCAGTTTGTACTGCTTTAAGTCTAGCCTTGTGATATCATGTGTAATTCGTCCTTGTTAGGGGGTATGACCCAGGAGAAGTTTTGAAATCACAGCACGTCACAATAGTGTGGTGATACTAGCATGAGACACAAGAGTCATAATATTACATCTAGACACAAGGCTTATCTGTCAACTCCTTCGATGTATCCATATCCTTGTATCATGAATTTTAAAAACAGCACGCCTGTGTGTTCTCTGAGACTAACACTCAAGATTTCCTGGCCTGCAGTGGTTTGTATGTAGTATTGTCAATTACATTATCTTGTTTCAGTTATACGGCATGGCTTGCCTAGATACTGTTCATACATTTTGAAGTGCTGTACCATAATGTAATTTCCTGGTAGCCTAGGCAGGGTTCCATTGTGCTTCAAAGTTATATATGACAAATTGTGTTGTTTCATCTGTCATTTGGCATGCTTCCTAAGATTGTGTCCATCCATTTTGCACTGTATATCACCATAGATTACTGACAGGCAAGCTATGTTGATATTGTGTCTTTAAAGTTTAAGTTACATTACAAACGGTTTTTGTTTCATCTATCATTGGGCATCACTTTCTGCGATTTGTACATCCACTTTGCAATGTATACCAACATAATTTACTGATGTATGAAAGTAATAGTAGTGTCTAAGTAACAATGTAGATGGTATTCTTTTAACTCATTCTGTGTCAACTGTGCCGTCTTGCCAAGATTTCGTTAACCTATTTTACAATGTTTATAAATTAAAATTTTCTACTTCACTGTCTCTTGAAGTTGTATACAAAAGTGTCTTATTATTTAAATCGTTTTGCTTCATATATATGTATGTACGTACATACGTACGTATATATATATATATGTATGTATGTGTGTGTGCGTATGTATGTATGTATGTATATACAATATATGTAAAATGTCTATGGTGGAGTAAACAGTGCTCAATACATTTGTATGTAGAGAGGTTTTAAATAATATAGTATCAAGCAAGATACTAAGGAGTTGTTACAGTCTTTCACACTGTTGCGGACGACTCCTCAGCATCTTGATTGATTTTTGTGTTATTTATATATATTTGTAGGTAGGGTAGGGTAGGGTAGGTGGGTGGGTAGGGTAGGGTAGGTAGGTAGGTAGGTAAGGCAGGTAGGTAGAATGCACAATGATACACTTCTGAATTCACATCTTGTACTGTTCTAGCCTGCCTTTACATTGCTTGCATCATGACTAACGTACATCAATGATTATTTGAGACTGTGATTATTTGAGATTTTGTCAGCCTAGTACCTAATCAGTATGACAAATTCCACAGACTATCACTACAGTCTACAGTTACTAGGCTAAGACTCACATGGGAGTATTGTGAGTAAGGCTTTGTACAACTACTGCAAACTGTTTGCATGCTCAAGATACAAAGACTTCGGATTTCCTATTCCATAGAGGATCTGAAGTATCTGTACGTGGTTGTGTTACAGTTACCATGCATCCTTATTTCTATCTCAAGATTTCATACTATCGTCTATTTTGTATAATTTTCCAGTGCTCACGATTTCCTGGCCCTAGGTGGTTTGTGAAATATTCACTAAAGTAATCTTTTTATAATCAACATTTTAAGCTTTGCTTTTCTCCTTTTGCCAACAAGGGTTTGCAACTGCACCACTTATCAACAATCTTAAGCCTGCATGTACTGTTCACTGAGGTTTTGCTTGTCAGCATATTTCAGGGGGTGCTGCACTTTATATCAACATTCAAGTTTTATTGTGTTCAGTCCACCAAAGGTCACCAAATAAATCAGGGGGTGCTGCACCTCAATAGTAATTTCACACGAGGCGAACAGTGACAATTTTGTCACTTGTAATAGTTATCTGGGTATATGAATGTAGCAACCGTTTATTGCTAACCGTAACCCCCCCCCACCACAAGTGATGCTGTCAACGAAAATCTGGGAGTCATTTCCAGAAGATGTCCGACACTGCGAATAGAAATTTTAATTTGTAACTATGATCCACGAGTCTATGGACATGCATTCTTATAAGTTATACATGGATATTCTTCAAGGTGGGCATCCCTAACTCCCATGAAATAATAGGTACATACCTGGATGTTCTTCATAATAGGCATCCCTAACTTCCATAAGATAATAGTTACATACCTGGATATTCAAAATAGACATCCCTAACTTCCAGGTAATGATAGATACATACCTGGATATTCTCCATGATAGGCATCCCTAACTCTCCTAAAATAATAGATGAACAAACTCTTGGCAGTTTCCCTTGTCCAATAATGGTTAGTAGTATTTCTCTATTACATGATTTTACTGTTCCTATCTCAGGTTTCAAACTTTTCACTTTATTCTGATTCATGTGTATGTCCACATATTATATGGACTATAAGTCTATTTATAATACTAGCCACCCCAACGTGCCTTTGCATAATTCTGTACAACATATGGTCTGATGACTAAGAGCTGCCCTAGGCAAATGACACAACAATTAGGTATGGCCTTAAATTGTTCTTGTATTGAGCATAATGATATGGCAGTGAATGAGATAGTGTGGCTAAAAAAAGCAGTGATGGGAAGTGACGTCCCATCTCATGACATAAGCTTTAGTAGTCTCAATAACCTTCATTTCTTGTCTGCTCAACAATATTATTAAAATGCCATGAAGTTATTATTGGCTTTCACGGAAGCAGACAAGGGATAGAAGCCATGCAGAAAAAAGAACCGACTATTCTACAATGTTTTGCCAGCTACTTTTTCATGAATTTGTCTAAAAGTTCTTTGTTCAACTAGTATGTTTCCATCATTGGATACATTGAAGTCTAATTCCTAGATATTACAACTTTTTTTTCACATTTTATCTGCTACTTTTAAAATTAGCTACATCCCTGGCTGTGTTGTCTTGGATTAAGTACACTAAAGGAACTAAAACTGCCTTTCCTTTGTAAGGCCAAGCTGTCCTGTTCAACTGCGTACATCAAACACAAAATGCCTTGTGGTTAGTTTGGACTCCATAGTTTCCTGCATCAAAGTACACTGGGGAACTGAAATGCCGTTTGGTTAGCAGGGACATCTTAGGCCTTGTGGATAATATGGACTCCATGCTGTCCATACGGAAATGGAAATACCCTGCAGTTATTATGGGTTCTATGCTATCCAATTTGATTGTGGTTAAGGGAACTCAGATGTCCCTTTGGTGCCAAGTGAACAGCTTAAATTACTACAAATATTTGAATGGGGTTAATAATATGTAGCATAAACCACTTTAATATGTAGTATAAACGTTGGATAGTGTTTTACTTAAAATGTTGTAAAAAAGTTATCGTCATGGCAAAGCATTATATTCTATGATGACACAGTCTTACTGGAATGTGGACTTTGCAAAGAAAAATACCACTTGCGTTGGTGTGTATGAAGTGTTGTGACAAATTTTCATGTATAGATTGGCCACTGTCAATACAGACACTGTAGAACTATGTAACACAAACAAGAAAGGGGTGAGAAAAGTGGATGGTCTCAACAAAACTGCAGGTACTGAACTGTCTGACTACACATATAGCTTCAACTCTGTTCATATAGAATAAGCAGGTAAATGGATTGTGTCGGCAAAACTCAACTCCATAGGTTTCTTGGAAGTTCTGATTAAGATTTATCAAGCATCAGTCAGTCACCAATAAAGGGGATTGGAGCAACAAAACTGAACACAAACTATTAGTTTCAAAACACCAATTATTTGTCAGGTCATTAGGTCAGCAAAAAAGAAAAAGAAAACTGACAGTCTCAACTCTATAGGTTTCTAAACATTGACTTATTTTAACTTTAAGTTAACCCTGTTCACACAACATCAGGTGACCAAACAGATTTGAAAAAATTAACCACATCACCAAACCCACCCCAACTCAACTCAACTCAACTAACTTCCACTGAGCATGATGAGGTCAGTCAAATCTTAAACAGTGTGTTTGTGATCCATGTTGCCTACAGTGAATGCTATAGTAGATATATTAATTGGAGTGTAATGAATACCTATAGGGAATTCAAGAGCTGTCAATATTGTGAATGAACAATGCCTAGCACAGCAGAAACCAAAACATATCATCATTGACATAGGGTATGGTATTGCTAACTATCCTGTGTATCCCACTGCCTACTAGCCAATTCCAGGGACAGTAATAACATCTCATTTAGAGATATGGTCTGCAGATATTGCAATGCATACCTCCTCAGGTCATGCGTGCGTGTGTGTGTGTGTGTGTGTATGTGGTTGATGTAGGGGATGTAGTGCATCATAGAGTATGCAGTGCGTGAGCGATCGTAATGGTACTAAGTAGGTAAAATCTACCCAAATTATGGCACAGGGTATGGAAATCTGTCACTTTTAGCATATTTTGGGTGTTGTGTCACCAAGTATTGCTTCCCATGAAGCTATATCCTCATTGAAGATACAGATTGTAAAATGTACCAAAATTATGACATAGAGCATGGAAGTGTCTCTGTCACTTTACCATAATACATGCTAATTCCATTTGATTGAAGCAAATTACTCTTCTCACATTACATCTCACTCAGTGTTGTATATGAAAAAAAAGACCACAATTTGTACTAATGGGTAATCAAAATCTATGTACTTTTAAGTTTTAGTATGTTGAATCCCCTCTGCCTTTGATGAGTGTTGTGTAGCTAGTAATTGATTCCTTGTCCTCAGTTCACCCCGTACAGGCTTAAAGTCTAGAATCATTTGAAAGCAAACTTCTACTTTTACATCTCAGTCGTATTTGAAATAGAAGACACTTTAGCGAAGCACACTTTCCTTTACATCATGTGTTAACCAAACTTAAGCATGCTTGTTCACGGTATAAAGGAAAACCTAAATTGGAAGTTTGCTGTACATTGTGAAATGTTTCTGTGTATAACATTCTCTGTAACAAAACATGCAAGAATTGTTCGAAGGAAATAAACCTTCATGTGATACTTGAAACCAATCTGGAAAATGGCAAAGACAAAGTAACTTGTCCCAAGGGAAGCATTACAAAAGTTTGACCAAATCTTGAAAAAGTCACATCCATCATAGCGTGATAATTAATTCCATTTTTTTTTATCAATCAGAGATCTTTCATTACAGATGGATATCTATTTTTACTGTCAGTGCACTGATCTCGATCTTGCTTACTTGATTATGAGAATCCCTAAAAAAGAAAACATAGTTGAAATTTCCATTTTAAGTTTATTGAATATTAAGGGACGCTGTTGCCACAAGCTGTGTACAAATTATGTGAGATTAAATTCCTAACATGTTTGTGCTCTTGTGGAATGTCTGTATGATTTATCAAAGTAGATAACGTGCTGATGTAGGAGATATGTAAGGGGATAGTCTCGTATTATTAGAGATATCATAACTGCTATGTATCTTGTTTCTTAACCTTACCATCTGGGCTAGTAGCTTGTGACAGGGTCAGACTTGTAGTAGGCAGTGTCAGCCATTTTGAGGACAATTTACTGGAACATGTTACCAGTGAAGGAAGTGTCCTGTGGGCGCTCATCGTCCTGCCAAGATTCAGGTCAGAAAGTTTCTCAATTTTTGTTTCGTTGGTTTGTTTCATGATTTCTGTTCAATTGTGTTTTGGTTACTCACCATCTACAATTGTTTGAGTGGTCAGTAGTTTTCATATTGAGGGAATGAGGAGAGAGATACGGAGAAACAGACAGAGAGACCTTGCCAGAGAAAGGTCAGAAGAGTTTTGTATTTCATTCAGTGAGGTTGCTGTTTCAAATTCAGTCCAGTTGTTTTGTGGGTGACAATTATCAGACAGGTTTGCAGGGTTTTGATTTCAGATACAAAGGAAATCAGAAGGGAGGGAGAAAAGAGTGTTTCCAAGAGAGAAGTGTCTTGTCATTGTCCTTGTAATGTCAGGTCAGGTTTTAAATTTCATTCAGTCATGCTGATGTTTCAATCCTCCCCAGTTGTGTTGCTGGTTAACCTTGTGGACAGGATAAAGGGGATTATATAATGCACAGCCAAGTTTAACAAAAAATATGGAATATATACACTGGCTTTCCACATCAGAACAACGTGCGTCTATGTCACGACAATGCATGTCTACGTCACTGGTTCTGCTGTGTTTGAAATATGAGTCAAAACATTCAAAATTACTATTACTTTCCCCAATTTTTCTTTGATATTACTGCCACTAGTATATGTTATTCCCCAATCTTTTTCTTCATACAACCAGAAAATACTTGTGACCTAAGGGTTGTCACTACTCGTCTAGCGACTCGTAGAGTCAAAGGCCCCCTAGGTCACTCTATTTTCCTTCACTGAACGAGGAAAAATATTGGGGGATAACATCTACTTGTATTCCTCAAGATTTTTTTCACACAGAGTGAGTTTGGGCAGTGTATGTTGTAAGCACTAATTCTCTATTTACAAATTCAGAGATATTACTTTTCAAGATTAAATTTCGTTTTTTTGTCAGTGGGATAGTTGTTAACAACCATCCGGGCAGAAGGAAGTGTTTAGTATTCCTTGAAGGCTTTTACTGAGGGAACAAAAGTGTATGTTGTAAGCACTAACTCAGATTCATGTCAAAGAGGTTTCCAGTTTCACTTATCAAGATCTGTGTCCATGGTTTTGAGGTTCACCACTAGCTGGACAGGTTGAAGGGTTTTGATATTATTGGTTAATATCTGAAGGTTTTGTGATCTAGTCCGTCATTGACCTTACCGTGTTTTAGGTTTCTTGCTTTACATGTAAGAACGCTGTCATAAACCTGTTTCTTTTGATAATAATTTGTATTTCCACTTCAATATTATTTGAATATAAATTTAATATTTGGAATTATCTGGATATATCTCAATTTCCGTTCAAATTCAGTTTTGTTAATATATACTTTTTGTAAAAAATGTATTAGATTAATCTTTCTAACCTTTTTCATGTGATATTCATTTCCTTTTTCCGTTTCAAAACTCTCTTAAATATAAATTGATTGTTTAGAAAGTTTTTAGGTGTCTCAATTTCTGTTGGAATTCTGCTTTGTTAATGGCTACTTTGGTAAACTTATTTATGAATAGATTTCTAATCTTTTAAATGGATTTGTAGGGAGTCAAGTGTTGGACTGAGATCAGAATTAGGGCGTTAATTTTGTTGTGTTTAAAGGAGATTTTATATAACATTATTTGTAATGACCATTTGGACAGGATCATGAAGAAATGAAGTCTTTTGAAGTTGATAATTTAATTGTAATCTGGCAGCTTCAGAGAGAAATTATAATAATTACAAAACCTTTGATTAGTTTATACATGTTGAATACAAATTCAAGAATGGCTTTTTGACTTGGCTAGCACTGGGCTATCTTTGTGTTAACACTTGACTAGCACTATCACCTCACTAGCATGTATTAGCAACTGGAAGGGTTAGTGCTTGCTTGCACCAGTTTCATTTTAAGACATGGCTAGTCCAGTGTTAAAAGACTGCCACCACACTCGTCCAATGTTAACATCAGACTGCCACCAGACTAGTCCAGTGTTAACATCAGACTGACACCAGACTAGTCCAGTGTTAACATCAGACTGACACCAGACTAGTCCAGTGTTAACATCAGACTGCTACCAGACTAGTCCAGTGTTAACATCAGACTGACACCAGACTAGTCCAGTGTTAACATCAGACTGACACCAGACTAGTCCAGTGTTAACATCAGACTAACACCAGACTAGTCCAGTGTTAACATCAGACTGCTACCAGACTAGTCCAGCGTTAACATCAGACTGCTACCAGACTAGTCCAGTGTTAAAAGACTGCCACCAGACTAGTCCAGTGTTAACATCAGACTGCCACCAGACTAGTCCAGTGTTAACATCAGATTATCAGTTAACCTGAATATACCAAGGATAATACCAGGAAAAAAACTTGTTATTAAAAATGTCATGAACTAAATCTACAGAAAACAGGACTTGCGCATGTGCTTATTAAGTGCACAGGATATATACTGACATAAGTATACCAAGATAGTGTCTGGTTTATTGTGAAACTAACAGCAATCACACAACAATAGTATGTATAAACTTTGACTAATTGTTTTCAGATTGAAAGCTATGAAACATTTGTACATCAGTAACTGAATATAATTGTTATGTGCAGTGATTGAATTACTAGGAGTGTTTTGGCAACAACAGGATATTGTTGCATGTTTAGAAGTTTTGCTGAGTTTATGCTAGTAAAGTGAGATGCCAGAATGTAAAAGTTCATAACCTCCTTGCGTTGAAACACTTTCCTACCAACTGTTCTTGTAGTGTCATGTATTGTGCAGTTGTCAGTTTTGTAAACAGTATTTTTTTTTTATGATTTCAGATGTAAATGAAATTTTGTTGGTTAAAATAGCAAGTTGGCCATTTTGTTTTCTTTCCATTTTCTTTCTTTTTTAGGGGGGGTGCATTTTGTTTTTATATAGTTTTTTTTTTTTTAATTGTAGCTACATTTACTTTAAAGGTTTAAAGGCCCAGGTTTCAGTCCCAGGCATTCAATCCTAGATTCTTGCCTTACATTAATTAATGTCTTTTAACACTAGAACTATATGGTTTACTTGAGTCATGTTTTTTCGGCACCACGTTTATTATAGCTGAAAACCTGCAACCTCTTTTTCTGTGGAAATAAGTTCCACTAACATACTTCACAGTTGTCATATGTAGACTGAAAGATGTCTACAACAGTTGCACTGAGTACAGCAAAGTAGTGTATAATTCCTTCCTCTTTTGTGCTGCCCACCAAATTAAATTGTGCCTGAGATCTCCTAATAGCCATTCTGCCAAATTGTTCATGCACCAAAATCAATATGTATTCCGAATCCTTTCTTTGTGGACCCACTTTATCTAATGCTCTGCCAGACAACTGTTTTTCACACTTTAATAGTAATCCTAATCTGAATCAGATATGGATCTTTAAATAGATTATGTCTGTCATATTGACTCATAAATGAACCTTGAACCTGGAACCTTGAAAATGTTCAATGCCCAAGAGTTGTCAGTATGAAGCATGTCTTTGTTGATCAGATGCATAGACAACATCTGTCTAATACTGTATGTATGCCCTGTAAGAATAGTAGACATTGATCAGATGTATAGACAATGTATGTCTATTACTGTACGTATACAAGTTGAATAGATGCATAGACAATGTGTGTCTTTTACTGTATGTATACAAGTTAAATAAATGCATAGACAATGTGTGTCTATTACTGGATGTATACAAGTTAAATAAATGCATAGACAATGTGTCTATTACTGGATGTATACAAGTTGAATAGATGCATAGACAACGTGTGTCTATTACTGTACGTATACAAGTTAAGTAAATGCATAGACAATGTGTGTCTATTACTGGATGTATACAAGTTGAATAGATGCATAGACGTCTGTCTGTCTTTTACTGTATGTATACAAGTTGAATAGATGCATAGACAATGTGTCTATTACTGAATGTATACAAGCTGAATAGATGCATAGACAGTGTGTCTATTACTGTATGTATACAAGCTGAATAGATGCATAGACAGTGTCTATTACTGAATGTATACAAGTTGAATAGATGCATAGACAGTGTGTCTATTACTGAATGTATACAAGTTGAATAGATGCATAGACAGTGTGTCTATTACTGAATGTATACAAGCTGAATAGATGCATAGACAGTGTGTCTATTACTGAATGTATACAAGTTGAATAGATGCATAGACAGTGTGTCTATTACTGAATGTATACAAGTTGAATAGATGCATAGACAGTGTGTTTATTACTGTATGTATGCAAGCTGAATAGATGCATAGACAATGTCTATTACTGTTTGTATACACTGTAATCATAGTAAACCATGTCATAGTGTCAACCGTTTTAACCCAGGTTTAATAAGAAGTTTCTCAGTAAGTGGCCACAGTAGAATTTCATTAACACTAGGTGTTGTAATCCGATCCTGTGGATGGCATCTAGCCTTGATGTTGTTGTTAGTAGTCACAGTATGCTGATGGATTGGAAGTATGACCATGTGTCTCAAAAGTGAACAATATTCTGTGTTTTAGAACCAAGGTGTCAGCAATGTGCCCTCTAAGCCAAGTTGATGCACCACTGACGTACACAATTTCTAGTGACGCACCAAAATTTGGTGTTCCCTTATCTCTTATTATGTGGTGGTGACTCACAAGAAATGCCAGTCTTTTATCATTTTGATTCACAACAACAAAACTTGGCTATCATTAGAGGGCACACTGGGTGTCAGCGTGTTTAAAGGCTGCACTAGTTATAACTGTTTTGATCAGACAACCAATGAAATATTCACAGAAAATTATTAAAATATGAATAATTAAACAATTTGAAGTTAAATGACTTTTAAATGTATGAATCTTTGTCAATCTGATTAAATTATGATGCAGTCATGCGATATTTGTTTACTATTTTATTTTTTGCTTCAATTTACCTTCGTATCACATGTTCATGTTTTCGCTATTCTCGTTGTTGAGACTGCAACCAAGATCAACGCTTACACAAATGATAGTACGAGCAAAAACAAAACTACTCAATCACTGCATCAAATTTTAATCAGATTGTAATCATAGACAATTTAATGATTTGTTTACCCATTGACGAATTAAAACGTGTTTATTTTCTGTTTATTTTACAGGAGTAGTTGTCGGTAACATACCTCGATGTCTTGAAAATTATTAATACATGCCCTGTGCAATGGAGTCCCATTCACTGCCTTTACATAGCTTCTATATACTTGCCTTTATATATTCACTGACAGTAGTTTTACAAGTCTGCCACCTTGCAGGTAAGTCAGTGTAAATCTCTTAACTGATCCTCTAGGCACACCTTAAGGATAATATGTGTGCTTACAAAGTGAGCTGTTAATGTGTTTTGACTTGTAACTTGTAGTAATGATATACTATGGGATGGTGCTGTCTGAATGGCTAACGTTTCCACTCGGTGAATGACGAGACTACTGTCTGATAAAGGAGTGAGCTGTTGTATTAATTTGTATCGCTTGAACATGCTCAACAACAGCTATCAAGGTGTTGGCATTCTAAGATAGACACAAAATAAAAATCATTGTTGCAATATGTTAATAGTAGCTATTGAATGGACATTGGTTTGATTTTACTCACAGTAGGGTGGGTGTTTCTGCAAAATCCGATGTAATGTACACGTCATGATTTCTTTTTGGCTGTTACATTTAATGTCGTTTGTTCTTTTGTGAGCGCTCGTTACATACATCTGACATAATACCATAGGTTTTTCCGAACCCAATCTTATACTTACAAGCAGCCAATCAGAATCTGTCTTACAATATATACCCAACATCCGAAATTGAATGAAAGAACCACCAAACGATAACGATAACATCATTGTCTACACTCGGTGCTCGTGTTCTTTTCAAACAGAGCGATCTGAAGAACTGTACCTGTATGTTTCAGCGCATTCGTTTGAGTGAATTCACTCGGCACTTAGATTTGGTACGAGAACACGCCTATGGTGTTGTGTCAGATGTATGTAACGAGCACTCACAAAAGAACAAACAACAGTAAACATTAACAACCAAAAAGAAATCACAAAGTGTACAATACATCGGCCTTTAATCACATTGGTGTTTCTGGTAACATCCATGATCTTGCAGTGTACATTTGTGAGGACTTGCAGTGTACATTTGTGAGGACTTGCATTGTTATATTATCTTGATTACAGGGTGATTATATCCACACAAAAGAACAGAGGCAATGCTATCACCCTCTTGTGGAATCTACCACATTGAATAATAATAACAGGATTTCTATCTTCGTAATTCAAAGCCTTGATTGCCTTTGTCATATGTTTTTGGATGGTGTTGTGTGAAATGGATGATGTTTAGATTAGGAATCAAATAATATATAATACCTTGTTGCAAGTCTAGTACAAAAAAAAACATTCAACAACGGTAAAAATTAATGATGGTGCATATTGCATGGGTAGCAAAAAGGAGGATGAATTAGCATGGGTAGCAACAAGAATGAATTGGCATGGGAATAAACATTTTTTTACATCATGTGAAACTTTAGCACTTTATTTCATACTCAAGGCCATCAGGCCATAATACAATAACAAAGTTGACAGTTCTGCTGCAATGCCATTGGCACTATATTTTTTTCTTCCAGATGCAGACATAGCCCCAAGATTTGTGCAAGAGCCTGAAAGTCAGGTTGTCAGAAAGAAAAGCAAAGTACGTTTCCACTGCAGAGCTGAACCAAGTAATGTGGAAATACGATGGAAATACAACAGTGAATTTCTAGACAGTGCGGAACTGGAAGATATTGATATCAGAGGATCTCAGCTGATTATTCGCTCTTTCCGTCATGAAAGGAACGAATTTACACACACAGGGACATACCAGTGTATTGTTAATAATAGTGTAGGAGTTATAGCTAGTAAACCTGTGACATTACAAGCAGCATGTAAGTATTCAATCAGACATCTAGTCATTCTCTAGTCTCTCTCTCCACCATATCAGGGGTGAACAAATCCACTGGTCCTGGGTCCGGGACTAGCAATTTTTTGGGGGGACCCACACAAATTTTACCTTGCCTGGTCCGTTGGACCAGTACCTTACTGTTAATAATGTTTCACATTAGCGGGACCCGGCACCACTAATTCTTTCAGCAGGACCACTGGATTTTTTAAGGCACTGGTCCGGGGACCACCAGTTCACAAAATGATTTGTTCACCCCTGTATATAGTCAAATTGCTTTCTTTAGCATGACATTCTGCTGTTACCACTGACAGCAGTAGTTTAATTGTTTTGGAGCATTGATACAAAATCATCTTATCACATTTTAATGTAACTTACTTACTGGAGATTGAGTTTTTAGTAAACTGAACAAATTAACCACTTTCAACCCCCTGTCAATGTGTGATAGATTACTACGGACATGCACTGTTCATCCTTTCCCCAGCAGATTTGGCTAGATTTTCAATAGAATTTGTCCATTTGACTATATGTGGAGAGAGAGATTGTAGAAAACCACCATACATATAGTTACTAGACTACTAATAGACATGTATGGTACACTGCCACTGCATGATAACATATACTCATACTGCTTTTTTGACATTTCCATTGTTAAAGAAAGTAACCACCAAAACCATAAAGTTACAGACTGTCTGTTTTAATGAAACTAGTCAACTGTTACTAATGTTGTTGTTTAATTATGTCTCCACAGATATCAGACCCTTTATAGAAAACATGGAAAGTGAGGCCCATGCCATCAGGGGACATACAGCAGTCATTAAATGTAGTCCACCGGAAAGTGTACCTCCAGCAATAGTAGAATATAAAAGACAGCGTGAATGGGTCGTCAATAATTCAGGTATGGAGTTTTCTTGTGTATAGGAGACTATACATTCCACATATGCCAGAATCTCTGTATAAGACATTGTCAAAGCGAACAGTTTGTTATAACAAATACCTTGTTAAAGTGAAGTTTGTTATAACAAATACCTTGTTAAAGCGAACAGTTTGTTATATCAAATACCTTGTTAAAGCAAACAGTTTGTTATAACAAATACCTTGCATGTTCTCCAAATTGTCGGTCATGTTAGTGCAATATCTCCTATACAATTGTGTAACAGATACGACCTCATTGCAGTCATGTGACAAACTATAATAGTAGTTGATAATTCAGGTATGAAGTCTCCCTGTAGAGAGACTGTACACACCACATACACTGCAACCTCTGTATAATGAACTTTGATGAAGTGAACAGTCTGTTATAAGTAACACATTTTCATGTCCTACAAAATATTTCTAATAGACTACATGCCTCACTATAATGAACACTTCATTATAACAAACTTTTTTTCATTGAGATTGTTATATACACTGCAACCTCAATATAATGAAGTTTGTTATTGTGAAAATTCTGTTTGATATTACAAACACCCCTTTATGTCCCCCAAACTAGTTTTCAAAAAGATTGCATGCCTTAATATAAACACTTCATTTCAATTCATTATAGCAAACTTTTTTAAAGACATTTCTACGTACGTCAAATGATTCCATTTCAATAAAATGTGGCGCATGTATACATTCAACAAACCGTACAGCTTAACTTTCAAGAGAAAGACCGCAAGTGTATAATACTGTTAAACATTCCTATCAAATGATAGAATGCTGGTCATATGGTAATACTGCCCTCAACAGTTTGGAATATAGCTGTACTTTTGTTTTTCCACTAAATAAGTTTGTTTACTATATTCATATGAAGTTTTGTGAATGTATGAGAAATTGAAATGGCGTGTTGTATACTGCCCTCAATAGTTTGGAATGAAGCTCTACTTTTGTTTTTCATGTGAATGTTAAAGATCAAATTTCCGAAGTTTTAAATATTGAATGAAACGAGAAACTTGCACTGCAACCTTTGTGGAAGTGATGTATATGAAGTTTATGTCCCATTTCCCAAATTTTGAAATCATAGTTTTTGTCCCGTTTTTCTCACTTTGCAGCGAGAATGGCAATTATGCCATCGGGTAATTTACAGATATTTAATGTAAGTACCAATGATAAGGGTACTTACAAATGCTCAGCTGTTAATCCAGTGTCAGAGAAAAGACAGACCACATTCAACAGTACTAAACTTGTTGTGACTGAAGGTACGTACAATATAGTTACATCAATTGCAACATTAAAGGGGGAAGGAACATCATTCCAGGAAATTAACGGTATTTTCATAACCTCTTGGTTCAGTAGAGTTCATGATTCACACATCACATAATTTTTGCATAGTTGTCAGGTAACATCAAAGTGAAACTTGTCACCTCTTGTATTCTTTCAGGCCTTATGGTTCTTCGCAAACAAATATTTATTAGATGCACTCTAAATATTCATGACTTTATCTGAAAGGATATAAGCTCTTAAAAGTGAAAGAAATATATATAAATGCACTAAGAATTTCAGTGGCTCATCTTTGAAACATTGAAAGTTTCCATGACAACTGCAATAAACCGCAGGATCCCTTATTTATTGTATAGTGCCCCCTAGTGTTCAAAGTTTGAACTTCTTTCTTCTTTGTAGAGGATACACTTATAGAAGACATGCCAGTTCACATAGTGTACACATCCAAGAGAATGACAGTGTGGGAAGGAGAGAATGCAACCCTGGAATGTGTTGCTAAGGGAAAACCATACCCAACAATCTCATGGTTAAGACAAAATGGACAAATGCCGGTAGAGAGGGTGTCTGACTACATGGGTAACCTCATTATAAATAATGTACAGGCAGCTGATGAAGGTACCTACATCTGTATAGGACAGAATGGAGTTGGTTTCGCTGACAGGAAACAGGTGTCTCTCAGTGTCGTAGGTAAGTGTCATACTTGTTTACATCTGTGTAACTGAGAACAGATTGCATATCCATGACAGGCAAGTGTCTCTCAGTGTGTATGTCATAGGTAAGTGAGATAGTTGTGTAACTTTAACAGCTCTATTTACATCTGTATAACTGAGAAAGGATTAATTAAAGGATTAATTAACAAACAAGTGTCGCTCAGTGTCATAGGTAAGTTAGATATTTAAGAGTTCTACTTACATCTGTGTAGCTCAGAATGGAGTTGGGTTTCCCAACAGAAGCAACATGTGTCACGCCGTGTGATAAGTAAGATGGTACAGCTGTGGAACAAAACACCACAAGTGAGATGATATCAAGGAAACCATATAGATATTACCATGCTACTTTGTACGATTTCTTTGAATACCTTGTAACAGAGGTTGAATTACATGTTTGGTTTCCATGGCGATCAACAAGTATCATTTGATTTCATACTTTATTACTAAGGTCAGAATCTTATAAAACTTGAATATATATCGTACACCCCAAACATTGCTGAATCACTTTTTAATAAATATATTTGTGATACTTGATATGGTACAGTGAATGAAATCAAATTGACTTTTCGGTCCCACACCCTAATAATATCAATGCTCCAATGTGATCATGATTTCAATTTAATATTGTACTGTACTACTCATAGATAAAACTGACATCTGATTGACATTTACAATGTCTAACGATTGGATATTTACAATTTTCAGTAAATATGTTGTTGGTTTTCTGATTAAAAAATACTATGCCAGTAACAGCCATTGTAGTTTCAATTATATTTACAATGTAATGTTGATGTCTGTGTTACAGTACCTCCTAAGATAGTCAGGGCACCTGAGAATGTGGCAGCCAAGATTGGTGAGAGAGTCGAGTTCCAGTGTCAAATCAGTGGTGGTAACCCTATCACTGATATCAGGTGGCTATTTAATGCAGAACCTATCTCCGATATGAGTCTCAAACATTCATTACTTGGTGAGTTCTAATTTAGCTATAGCTTACAGCAATTGTAATTAATGACTTGCAACTGTTGATATTACCCTGGTAGTTCAGTCTTCAGTTTTCTAAGATAGACACAAACTAAAACTATTGTTGCAACATGTTGATACAACTGTGATAAGCTATTGAATGGGTGTTGGTTTAATAATAGTCTCAGTAGGGAGGCATTGCTGACGGCTACTTTATTTAGAGTTTTATGAACTTACAGTGCTGTTTTGGGACTTTTAATATTTGCACGATGTTGTCACAGGGTGATTAGAATCGCACAACAGAGGAACTGCTGTCACCCACTTGTGTAATCTACCACATTGAAGAGCAGTAGATTTAGTTAATGCCTATCTTAGTAAACCAAAGGCTGGATTACCAGTGTTGTATGGGTCTTAAACATTCACTACTTGGCGAGTTCTAATTTATCAATAACTTCCAGCAATTGCAATTAATGTGTTACAAATATTGACTTTAGCCTCGAGATTGAAAAAGGTGTCTTGCATGACTGTCAAGGTTTTTTACAAATCTGAAATTGACCAATGAACTGAAGTCTTCTTTTTGGTTTAGATATTAAAGTTATCCAATGAGCAGTCTTGTAATTGGACATTAAGGTGTCAACTATGTTATTAAGTAATTCTGTTCATTGGTTGCCTTCCAGGTGAGCAATTAATAGTTCATGAGATTTCTGAAGCTCAGTATGGTATGTATCAATGTATGGTGAAGAATAACCAGGGGGTAGCGATGGCAGCTGCAAGACTCTCACTCAGAGGTAAGAACAGGCTCTCTTATTGGACTATCAAGGTTCACATCCTGAATTTTTTCTTCATCATCCAATGGAAAACCTTGGTATTAATGGGTATACTGAAACTTGAAATTGAAAGTAAATGCCTATCACATTTGATAGTTGGCATCCACACCCCAGACATATTGTAGTCCAATAGAAAAGGCTCTTACACTTAGCTGAGCTGATGAAATTGGAAATCACCAGTTTTCTTATTTGGTAAATGCTGAGCTGCCAGAAATAGAAAGTAACAGGTTTTCTCATTGGTCTATGCTTAGCTGGTTTTGTGATTGGTTTATTCTGAGCTGCCAGAAATAGAAAGTAACAGGTTTTCTCATTGGTCTATGCTTAGCTGGTTTTGTGAATGTCAATACTGAGCAGACAAATTTAAAGAAAATGGTGCTTAGCAAACAAATTTAAAGTAACAGGTGTTTTCATTGGTCCATACTGAGCTGACAAATTCAAAGTAACAGGTGTTTTCATTGGATAACATGACTCACGTTATAGTTAACTTACTTATGTATACAAGGTGATGTATCCAATCAACTGGTTCATACAACTTGAGTTAGTCTGAACCTTGTGAGCATTTTCTGGTGTGAGACTGCCACAGTTTTTGTAATTTTTGTGATATTTCTTAACTATTTCAGTGGGATATCCTGAAATTATACAGCCACCTGAAGACAAATCAGTCTTTGAAGGAGATAATGTATTCATACAATGTGGTGTGGAAGGTGACCCCATGCCAGAGGTTGGCTGGATGAAAAACTTCAACACACCAATCCTCAACTCTGATAGGGTCTTTAGTATAGACGATAGCTCAGGTGGGCTAACTATCTTCAATGCTGGCAAAGAAGACGAGGGGGAATATCAGTGTACAGCTGAGAATAGCCACGGACAAGTTAGCTCATCAGCTTATCTAACAGTGCAAGGTAAATGTATAGATTCGGAAATGATTATAGCAGATGTACTTTTTCAAAAGTGTATGTGCTCCAAACTTTGGAATCGCTTACTTCTGTATATCAGTGAATTTTGTACAAGAAAACTTGAGTACTCATTTCTTTAAGTTAGTTTATAGTATTGATTCACTCACTCTCTTGGCAACATTGACAAGAAAAATTTTTTGGAGTCTGGCACTTCAGAAGTTCTTTTCATTGGTTGCTTGATTTCTGTTGTCAGGGGGTGCAACTCTTATTACAAACCCAACTGAAACTCCCCTCCTACATTATAGTTGTGTTGTCAAGCAATCGAAGCTATATAGTCTTAATTGATGTATTGATCCCTGTCAGGAGGTATAACCCACTATCCCAAACCAAACTTAAAATTATCCTTGTCACGGGGACGTTACTCTTATCCCTAACCAAACTTTAATTGGTTACGGATCCCTGTTAGGGGATGTAATGCCCATCCGTAACCAAACTTTATTTGTTAATTGATTCTTGTCAGGGGGTGTAACTCATATCCCTAACCACACTCAACTCCCCTGCTAAACTATACAATCAAACACTGTAATAATCTTTCTATTTGCTCATTTTTAAAATTACAGCCCTCATGTCTACTACCCAAACATCACACCCTACCACAGCTAAGAGCTCTACTTTGCCATCCCAAGATGTGTCTACAGGGTTTCCACTCTTTGGTACAGGTAAGAGTATAAACATACATACATAGAATGACATTTAAGAACATCAGTTATTGGCACTTCCATTTGTTGTCAAAATAGAACAGCGCCCTCTAGAGTTAAAGTGGCTTGTCACTTGGTGCCACTACCTTTTCGGTGATATATTAGTAGTACTTGAATAGCACCCTCTAGTGTTGTGGTTGACTTGTCAATCATATAGTCTTTACTTCCCTTTTATTACAATTGATTATTGAAGAGCACCCTTGATGATTAACTTCTCAGCAATATTGTAATTCGATTTGATCAGCTTGACCAGATTAGACTGTGTACTGTAGATTTTCACATCATTACAGGAATGATGCCCTCTGGTGTTGTATTTATGTAAATGATTGAATTGCTGCAGACCTGTCACTGTAATAGTGCCCTAGTTTTGCATGAATTTGTACAAAACAGATGTCATACCCTATAACATGAATGTCGCCCTCTAGTGTTAAAAGTTTGGTATCTATTTGTATTATGGTGCTCTGTAATTGGTTAATTGGTCTCTGTCAGGGGGTGTAACACTTGAGCATTGCTACTCAATAATTGAGTTTTTTCATTTTCTTCTTTAATCACCTTTAGTACCAGATGCTCCTGGTAAACCGGAAGTAGAGATGACTTCAGACAGATCGGTGATGGTCAGATGGACTTGGAACAATGCCGACAATGGTGGCTCACCAATCACAGCTTTCCAAGTTCAATACCGTAATGTGTTAGGTCAAGGTGGCTATATTACAGCAAGTAGTCGAGTACCACCAAGAAGAAGAAGTTACGAAATTACTGGCCCTCTATCAAGTACGTATATAATATATACATCAGGATTTGCAGTCTTCAACTAGAGGTAGATTATGTAGGCTGGTATTAACATTCTCTCGCACAACATTATCAGAAAAACTTCCTACATTAGCTTGTTTCTGGTCAAATGTACTTGAATAGTAACATTTATCTTTGTTTTATATCTTGACAGACGACAATGTGTACAGGTTTAGGGTGATAGCAGTGAATGTTCATGGTGAGGGTAAACCCAGTGAGTTGTCTAATCGGTTTGTTCTGTCCGTTGAAATTCCACATCAAGTCCGACCACCTCAACATCCACCACACATTAGTGATACTTCCTGCCTTACAACTGCTATAACAGTAGAATGGGAGGTAAGTCAGGATTTTTAGTCTTGTTACGTCAAATTCCACAATTTATTCTAATATCTCCTAACTTGCCATGTGACAGTTTGCCCCTGGTTCTTTTGAAATATTAAAAGAGATTTGGTACTTTGCAATCTGTTTAAAAAAATGTAAACTGACAATTGTTTATTTTCCCGTACATTTAACACAATTCGGCAGCCATATTGGATTCTAAGATTAGCTGACTTTAACCCTTTCATGACTGGAGACGAGTTTTAAATAATTTTGGGACCCAATTTATATGAATATTTTCATAATTACAATAATATTACTTTATTAGGAAGTAACATATCTTTAATTCCAGTCTAAAATGAAGTTGATATATGCCAAAAACTTACATAAAAACAAGAATTTTGTTCAAATAAGTTTTCAGGACTGAATGGGTTAATATACCATTGACCTGTATTTCAACAAAATTGTATGGTGACCCAATTTTTTTCTTGATTTTAACTTCTACTTTTGTGAAGTTTTCGTGACCAAAGTAACAACAAAAATGAATGATTTTTGTTCCCAGGAGGTTTCTACCTTAATTTATGGAAACATTTTATTCAAACCATATATTATTTTTTTGACATTGCAGTATGAATCAAGTAAAGATGGTGTACCAATTAATGGTTTCTACATGTACCATAGACAGACAGACAGTGATGATGACAAGGATTACATCAGAGAGATTGTACTCGGAGTTAACACCAGGGTCTTTACTATAACCAATCTAGACCCTGAAACAATGTATGATGTCAAAATGTGTAGTTTTAACTTAGGTGGTGCAGGTGCTTTCAGCAATGTTGTACAGATAGAAACCAATCGTAAGTACTATTCTTACAAAACTGGTAATCCAGCCTTCGGTTTACTAAGATAAACATAAATTAAATCTATTGTTCTTCAATTTGATTGATTAATAACACAAGTGGGTGCTAGCGGTTCCACACAGGGGTGAACATATCATTTTGTGAACTGGTGGTCCCCGGACCAGTGCCTTAAAAAATCTAGTGGTCCTGCTGAAAGAATAAGTGGTCCCAGGTCCCGCTAATGTGAAACATTAAATCTTGCCTATGAATCTGTATATTCAGACAACTTTTTAATATAGTTATTATCAGTAAGGTTAATAAATTTTTTATAAACACTGTTTTCCTCCAAGTCTAAACATATAGTAAGTGATAGAGGAACAGCAAATGTTGCTGCGAGACAAAAAAATAATATACCCCCATGGCACACTGCTGCAAAGGAAGTTGAATTGTGCCACTATTTGTCTGTGTCATAGGTAATACACATGTAATATCAATTTCATGGTGCTTTGAGCACTATTGAAGCTTGAAGGCACTTAATAAAAACATACATTGTTTCTAACTCCTCATTTTCTGTATTTTTTGACAGCTGTGACCCAATCACCACCTCCAAAAGTTATTGTAATACAGCAGACAACACAGACCACAACCATCATTGCAGGTGGTAAACAACCAGAGTCTGGTGCAGGTGGTGGTGGTTCAGGTAGTAGTGGCAAAAGTAGTCGTTCAGACAGTGATATGTTGTATCTTATTATTGGTATAGTGGTTGCTCTAATGGTCTTAATGATAGTGGTTTTTATTGCGATGTGTTTCTGGAGATCTAAGCGATATGTTCCTCCCGCTGTTACAAGTAAGTACACATCTAAATCCAGCTTGTAGTTATTTGTCTATGTTTGTTTTTTAATTAGAAACACTGATTTCATTCACTAAAGCAAGTTGTTTTATGTCTAGCAAATAAAATTCAGATTCAGATTCAGATTTGATGTCATTTCCTGAGGAGGTTGATGGTCTGGATACCCCACTCCCTCCTGTCCTACGCAAGTCTGGCATATTTAGCATATTACCCTGGTAGTTGAACCTTCAGTTTACTAAGATAGACACAAACTAAAGCTATTATCGGAACGATGGATGTTGGTTTATAGTCTCAGGGGTGGGGTTGGGGTTTGGAGGTGTTTCTGAAAACTCGTTTATTGAGAGTTTCATGAACTTGCAGTGTTATTTTTGGACTTCCAATGTTTACACTACATTGATCACAGGGTGATTAGAATCACACAACAGAGGAACCACTATATACCCCCTTGTGTAATCTACCACATTGAAGAACAATATATTTAGGTTGCGGCTATCTTAGTAAACTGAAGGCTGGATTACCAGTGTCGTATTGGATTTAAATATTCATTACTTTGCGAGAGTTCTTGTTTATCAATAACTTGAACAATTGCAATTAGATTTAGTTTGCGTCAATCTTTTGCTCACAAGTAACATTTTTCGTAACTTTGCAAGACAACTTTTTTGTTGCCTAAATATTAATCGTAATCTGTCATCTTTGATTTTGTTGCAGCAACTGATTCAATGGAGTGGAAGAAACGACAGTACTACGATCCAAGCAGCCCCGTCTACATGGACATTAACGGCAGTGTGAGTGCGGGCAGTCAAATAACGGCATGTAACGGCAATACGTTACATCCAACCGAGTCTTTGCCGTACCCAACATCACCGCCACCGCCACCACCACCACTAACAAATGGGCATGTCTATTGTCATGATATAAATGCTGTCAATTTTAATAACCCGCATGAATATAAAGAAATGGAACCGAATCTCATTTCTTCACCAAATGTAAGTTAGACTGAGATGTAGTGTAGTATAGTATAGGATGGTTGGGGAGGGGGGAATGGCTGCAATCATAGATGAAACATCTATGTAGAGTATCGACATGTAAATATGCAATGAAGCTTACTTACAACTTGCAGTGTTTTTGCTAAGGTGGGGAACCCCGGTAATAGCAGGGTTGAAAGGGGTAAAAATTGCATAGATTCTTATACAATCTACAATAATTTTATTTGGGTACCCTAGGAAAATAACTGGGGAACCCCGGTAGATTTTACCTGTTTACTGACCTTATCAAAAACACTTTTGTTCTTCCAACACTGTTACAGGAATGAACATGAATGTCTCTACATGACACATCGTCATGTGGAATGATTGAGTTGTATTTGCAAGTCAAAGGTCATAGTTCATAGAAAGGTTGTTAATAGATACACCAATGCACTGCATCTTGGAATGCCACAAGTCAAAGTTCATAGGTTATAGTTTACCAATGTAATTGTTATGGGGCGAGATCAATAGTTCAACATAGGATAAAAAAGTAATTCTTCTACTTTGGGGATGAAGGGTTTAAGCCGTTCTCATCCTACAAAAATGATTTTAGTTTTGATGGCTCTGATTGTACGCCAAAATACAAATATTTTTTTTTTAAATGTCAAATTGAGAAACTGTTGCTATAGTGAATGCAAGGCACTAAAATAAAGTGTCAACAAAAGAACCATTTTTTACTCACCACATATTGGCTTTATATTCATAGCATTGTCTGAAACACTTAGTTTTGGCCAATTTTTTTTTAGAAGGGGATGGGGTCTGAGGCCTAACTAAAAGGTGATTTACAATTTAGTTTTTTCTCCTACATTGAACTATTGACCTCGCCGCAAGACTGCAAAGTTGATAATTGACTGAAGCATCAATTCACTGCATCTTGGAATTGCTAGAATTGATACACACACTTCCCTTTGTGGGAACTCATTGCACTGCAAAATGAATTTGTAGTATATTCAGGTGTGAAAGTACTTGTCAGTTTATGTACATCGAACTGTCCACCTTCTGTGATGATGTCACTGTAGATTGGTGGAATGTCATATTTCCTACATTTGCATTAACTGACGGATTGTTAACTTTGATGTACATTCAGGGGTGAACAAATCCACTGGTCCTGGGTCTGGGACTAACAATTTTTTGGGGCGGACCACACAAATTTTACCTTGTCTGGTCGGTTGGACCAGTACCTTACTGTTAATAAGTATGTTAAAAAGTCATCTGAATATACAGATTCATACATAAGACTTAATGTTTCACATTAGTGGGACCTTGGACCACTAATTCTTTCAGCAAGACCACTTGATTTTTTAAGGCACTGGTCTGAGGACCACCAGTTCACAAAATGATTTGTTCACCACTGACATTGACCTTTCATACTTCCAGTTTACTCAACATCTTCAGTAACTCCAGTAATACACAAAAACAGACAAGATACCGTTACCGTTACAAAATCATAACATAATAAACATGTAAATTTAGAGATTCTGCTACGAAGCATAAATTGTATGAAAAACAATTCATTTCGTAGAATTTTCACTAATTTTTTAGATTTCAAATCCGTTCTTCTGACTGTTCTCAATATCACAAAAACCCTTGGGTAGTTTGAAATGAAATGTGGTCATAGAGATTGGAGAGACACTCTCCAATCTGATTAAAATCAGATGTAGTGTACACTTCATGATTTCTTTTTGGCTGTTACATTTACTGTCATTTGTCATTTGTCATTTTGTGAGCACTGAGATCGTTACATACATCTGGCACAGAGCGCAGATAACAATGTTATCATTATTGTTTGGTGGTTTTCTTTCTTTCAACTTTGAATGGTGAGTGTTATATTGCCAGATGGATTCTGGTTAGTTACTTGTAAGTGTGAGTTTGGTTTGGGAAAATGTATGGTATTGTGTCAGATGTATGTAACAAGCACTCACAAAAGAACAAACAACAGTAAACGTAACAGCCAAAAAGAAATTGTGAAGTTTACAAGTCACCGGATTTTGCACTCTCTTAAATGTCTATGATTTGGTATAGAAATTTCATGGGACATGCAGAGATCTGATTAATTTTTGAATACTTACATTTTTTTCTGTTCTCAATTTCCATCAAATTGTAGGATTTGTCTTATAGTAGTAACACCAATAGAAGTGACCATAGCTACAGTACTGTGTCTGAGAGGAATAGAAAAAACCGAGATGGGTTTCCTCAGAAGGGGAAGAGTCATAGCAACAGAGGACAATGTTGTCATGGCAGCAGTAATGAGCATCTGTGTTCTTGTGACCATGTGAGGTCACATAGCAACAGTAAAAGTAACAAACATAGAAAACATCACAAGGAACATCACTTTGTTAGAAGGCCAGGTAAGTCATCTTTACCCAGCATTCATTGAGAATGATGTCATCAGACTTCCTGTTATTATCTTTTCCAAGTTTTGGTTACCCAGACTCTCAAAACTCGGGACTTTATTACAAGACCCAACCAGACATGAATCTAGGGAAATGTAAACCCATGTCAATTTGAACATATTCCACTCTTAACAAATATTGATGAACAAAATACTAACTAACCTCATAGCTTATGAGTAATGTTAAAATTTTTCAACTTTTACACAGCTCACAAATACATATTAAAAAACACAGAAATTGTTAACATTTTACAACCAAGTATGTTGTTTCTTTGCTCTGGAATCATATTTTGTATGAGTTCCAAACTCAAGAGTATAAATAATTGTGTTAGTATATTGTGGCTAAATCACTCGGCGTTCTTCAACTGCTATTGTATACAATTCAATGACATATCTTTGTCACAGGAGGGCGCTATCACTCAGCCGTCTTCAATTGTTATTGTATACAATTCAATGACATATCTTTGTCACAGGAGGGCGCTATCACTCAGCCGTCTTCAATTGTTATTGTATACAATTCAATGACATATCTTTGTCACAGGAGGGCGATGTATACTATATTTACATTTTCTTTTTTCTACTAATCACAACTGTAGTAACAACACATTTTGTACAACACATGCAAAAACATTTTAAAATCGCGACCACTTGTTAGTTTTCATTTTGTTATTCTTACTTCTGATCACAACTATTGCAACAACAAACTTTATTACAACCTTTTTAATACAATTTGTGCAAAGTCTTATCTTTTAAAAGAGAAACTAAAAATATTTCTTTCGTCCTTTTTGTTTGTTTGTTTCAGATTGCAGCTGTAGCAGTAACTACTCAGGGACAGAATCAGAACATTGTCTATCGGAACCTCCTCCACCCATGATGTACAGTGACCAGTATCTGTCAGACCCTCCACCAATACGTTACACTGAGACACCGTCTCTCCCCAACCCCCCACCCCCACCCCCACCTCCTGCTATGATGTTTACGGATATCAAACCTATCAGTAAACCAAGACACTCCGAGCTGTAGAATTTCTAGTATAGATTTATATAGTTCCTGGTCCATCAAGTGATTTTGACTTCTTGAGGTGATGTCATGCAAATTTGACCTTTACGGGTGACATCAGACAATTACCTTTGCTTAGTAGTAGTAGCAAAATTTATTTAAGAACAGGGTAACCAGGAAACAACATAAGCTGATTTCCACCTGGGCCCTGTACCACTCACCAAAAAACATTACATACCACACAAAAGAAAGTACAAACAATGCAGAAGCAAAGTTTACGGTGATGTCATGCAAATTTGACCTTTATGGGTGAAGGCAACCTTTTCTGAAGGTTCACCCTGACTGGTTAGAAAGATACGTAACAAATGACATCTGTTACCTGATGGCGTATTGTTAATAGTTATCAAGATAAAGTACAATTTACTTTAAAATGGCTTCTCCTCACCCCGTCACTTTTTGGACCAGGAACACTTAAAGAGATGACACAAAGGCTAAATATTGTATATAAAGATTTATATATTAAAAGAGATCAATTTCACATCTAGTTTGTCTTCAGCGAGATAGGTATGTACGATGAATTTAAATATTGACCTTTCACCCCACCGTGAACTTTGACCTACAATGACTGTACCATGAATTTATGCTAATATGTCACAGTTGAACCTTATTTTCAAATATTTGGACTTATCATGATGATTTCAATTAACCCTGTCTAAAATCAATTTACGATTACTTCAAAATTAGAGAAGTTCAATAAATTTTGTCAAAAAAATTATTGATAGGAAATTTACTATTTTGACATCAGTTCATTATTTGACATCATTTCTATCAGGTCAGTCGAAAATGGATGTAGAATTTGTCAAAATTTATGGAAAAGGAATAATTTGTGTTTGCTTTGAATTTGAATGGTTTATTTAGATCTATTGTGCATTTGATATGTTGAATGCATGCTAGATGTGAAATTTGAACTAGGCGAAAACAAGCCCACCAAGTTACATTTTATTATTGTGTAAAATACTTAGATGACAAAAAAGGTATATAAGCATTTGTTATACATTAGGAAGAATACAGGACACTGCCATTAAATCGGTTCCTTCTCTGTTCTTACTTAATTCATAAAGAGGGGGTGGTTGGGAGTTTGGAATTGCGATAGTGTCTCCCATTTCTAGGGGGTAATACAGGGTTCGAGTTTGAACAGCAGATAAGGGGGTGATAGTTTAGGTTGTGTTGCCTTGCCATTGGGTTTGAAGGGTTTGGGGATGTTGAATTTGGTTATGATATGAGGGGTCAGTATTGGTACTGTAATGATGGGCTGAGGTGGCTTTTACTTTGGTTATGATGGGTGAAAGGTGGGTTGAAATGGGTTGTTAAATCTTGCCATGTGGGATGGATGTGTTACTGTCGATGCCAAGATGGAAGTCACATGGGAGATTAGGGATGGCATATTATGGACAAAAAGGACAGAACTTACACTCATTGTACTGTTGAAGGCAACTTCAGTATTGAAATAGCACTTATTAATGTTACTGATGGTCTTGCAGCAGTTTGTTATTTGGGTACACCCCTATTATACAAACCTACACAGATTGTCATTTGGATACACCCCAATTGTACAAACCCACACAGATTGTCATTTGGATACACCCCTATTGTACAAACCCACACAGATTGTCATTTGGATATACCCCTATAGTGCAAATCCACCACAGACTCAAATAAAGTGACCTTCCAATATAATGGTACAATATGTCACTCGTGTTTCAAGTTTCTAGATTAAATAATTGCTGCAATAACTGAAACATGTTACTTCCCTTCCTTCGTGAAAAAAGACTTTTTTTGGTAAACTGGTGTGGATGAGGGGTCCCACAAGATAATCTATGGAAGGGGTTTGTCAGACGAGAATTTTTTATACAAAGAAGTGCAATATATTTGGATCTACCCATAAGATAGAAATAGATTAAATAAACTGCTTGGAAGTGTACTTTTCAATAGACATTTTGTGTATAGCACGCCCTCTTGTGGTCAAGCAGAGCATGTAAGTTGACAGCTGACAATTATGGTTGAAATGTAACATTTGGAATCCAAAAGAAACTTTGTAACAGTTGCGTTCTGTAAAATAAACTTTGATTGCAACAGTCACTGTAAATGTCATAAATCATGGCATGTATATACCACTAGAGGGCATTGCGTTTGGCAAAGTTTGTTGAAACACTGTCAGTCATTGTCGTGTTATTCAAAGCCAGGTTTCACTTGTGATTTAAACTTTCAAAACAATGAGTTTGTTGTTTTCCAGCAGACTACGAAGTTGGGCTAAAAATGTCTGAAATACAGTTTTATGTATTAAATAAGAGGCAATGATATTATTTTGAGTGGAGAGAAATTCTTGCCATGAGATTAAGTATACAATATAAATAGTGGTTATCGAGGAGAGAGTATTTGATAGGCATCTATCAAAACTGGAAATACAATTTCATTTCTTGAGATGACAAACGGGTATTTTTGTGACTGAAAGAGTATGCAAAGGATTGGATGCAAATGCAAATTACACAGCCATATTTGGGCAAGAGAAAAAGTTTGTTACAGTTTTACAACATAGTGCAAGATAGATACATTGTATTTTATTTAGGGTTTCCTAGCAACGCAGATAACTTGCAAATACTATACAAAGTGACATAACTATAAAGATATGTAAATAATGAAAGAAGAATTTTAATGTCATTTTTGTATTCAATAATTTCTCTGAGAGGCTGGAAAATACCTTTTTATGAAGGTAAAAAAATAGATTTTTTTTTTAAAAAGAAAAGTTTTATTTCACAAACTGTGTTTGGATCTAAAATGTAGGCTCTAATATTAATTGTAAAGTCTTTTTTCTGTGAGTGAATTTTCTGACTGTTTTCTAGACTTTTGTGCTGTTGTTTTCTTTCTTAAATATTTGTTTCTTGACAGCGAACATGTTTTTTTCACTTATTGTGGAATATATTGAGGAAAGTGTGTTAAACCATACTTAAAATTGTTAGATATGATAAAAGTTGTCTGTTGTGCATTCCCAGTTGAAGAAAGTCTTTTCTTTACCTATTGTGTACAACTGATTTCCCTGCAAGTTTCACTGAATATTTAGTAGTTAACCCTACCCTATATTAGGCAGCAGGCTTGCATAGAATTTCAACATTCTGCTAGTTGATGTAATTCCAGAGTTCATACATACAGGAAAAGTGCTTGAAAGTTCCGGAAAAATGTGTTCTCCAGAAATCCCCTGAAAGTGAAATTCAGTAAATGATAAAGAAAGTGTTGGAAATATCTGGAAAAATAGTACATACTATGGGGAATCTCCTTGGAAGTGAAATTTGGTGAAAGTCATGGAAAATTTCTGGGAAAATGTTACATGTTGTAGGAATCTCTTTGGAAGTGAACTGTTACATGATCGTTTACAACTTTCCTTACCAAGCAAACTGCTATAAGAACTAGTTTAAAAGTGATCTGATGGTGAGAAATTCTTTAAAATGCTTAGAAAATGACAAAAGTTGAACATGAAAAACTCCAGGAAATTCACATGACTTTAAATGTATGAACTTGATGTGTAGGATTTGTTAACAACAACGTGGTCTTATAGTTGTTAAGTTAAATAGTATATTTTACTGTGAAATACTTTATTTTATATTACTGCTTCCATTGCTATGTCTAACATAGGATATCAGACTTTCAGTTACAATGGTGGCACCTGTGGGATAACAAAGTTTCATTGTTACAATGGTATTAGCTGTGGGATAACAAAGTTTTCGTTCTGTTACAATGGTGGCAGCTGTGGATATACACAAATTTCTACTTATATTTTGATATGTACAAATGTTGACATAAGCAGTAACTTTTACTGTGAAAAACATCTTGCTGCTTCCATTTCTAGGTCTACAGCTGACTCTACATAAAATTTCATGGACATATTCTGAATCCTGTTGAATTACATTTTGCTATAAAATCTAAGTAATGCTGGAACGAAGTAGTAAAGCCTAAAATCTATCATTTCAATTCTCGATACCCACAATAGAATTCTACCACCTAAGTTTGTAATAAAAAGACTTTGGTTTCTTGGTTGACACCATAACTTCCTCTCTATGAGCTCCACATACATTATGATAGGCTTGCCTGACAAGTCAACCGTTTTGTTCTATTTTGACCCCCTAGCATGGGCTAAAATGCTATTGCGAGTATCGAGAATTCCATGTTAAAATGGAGATAAAATAAGGAATTTCACAGTACATACCATAATAGACTTGGTTTTCAGTTTGTGCTGGTTTCCATTCTTGTGTACTTATATTTGTTGATTGTACTTCCATTCTTTTCATACTGCTAGATATCTCTACTCACAGGTAGAATTTTCAGGAGTTTAAATCTGTATTATTCCTGTATTGCAGACCAGTTCAAGGAACAATAGCCACTGAATAGAAAATAAATGACACTTTCAATATTGAATATTCAATACTTCATTATTTTTAAAACTTTAACAATTTGAAAACTCCTATTTAAAGCATTTTTGCTGAAGTCTCCATTTCATGGTTGAAAGTTGTTTTTTTATCAATCTCCATATTAACTAAACCCTACCACAAGGGGGCGCTGTCTATTTCCCACACTGGCTCCAGTGTGATATTTGAAATATTGTACAAAATGTTAAGTTTTGACGGGATATGTTACAATGGTGTCAGCTGTTAGAAAACACATAGTTTCACTTTGTTTCTATGGTGACAGCTGTTCATGGGACAATAGTTTCATTCTGTAACAATGGTGGCAGCTGTGGGATAATAGTTTTACTTTGTTACTATGGTGACAACTGTACATGGGATGATTTTCGTTCTGTAACAATGGTGGCAGCTGTGGGATAACAATCATTCTGTTACCATGGTGGTAGCTGTGGGATAACACAAACTTCTTAGATTTTCTGCTATTTCTCACCTTGAAATGTTGATATTGTAATTCACTTAAATTTTAAAATACTGATAAACAAAGGGTAGAAGTTGAAGAAGTTGTATTTTTACAATTGCATTCCACACAAGTGTAATGATCGTACTGTACGATATCAAATACCATGACAAATATACCGTTTTCATACCAACCATTCTTAAAAAACATTAGATTTTTGTTTCTAAACGTGCTAATTTTGTGAAATTTTTTTAACAAAACAGAAAAAGTAAAGAAAAGTAAGTTATTACACTATGTATATATTGATATAATTATGTTACAGTATTTTAGATCATTTATTTATTATCACCAGACGACAGTCATGTTTCCTACCACGTCATGAATTGTGAAACTGTAAGTGTGACCTTCCCACCCCTATTTCGACTATCAAAATGGTATAATCTGATTGTTTTTCAGACTGTTCGATTACATTATGGGTTAGATAGGTCTATCTGTAGTTGGGAGGGGAGGGGAGTATATTATTAAAGGTAGGGACTAGCCACCTAAATTTGCCTACGACATTAAATATGTCCAATCTCATTTCTGTCATGTGCTTGTAATTCAGCCCAAGATTTCTTGGGGTTGGAAAGTACAAATGCAAGAAATGACATGAAAAAGTTTAAAAAGTAAATAATGGCAGACAAAGAAATTGTAGGAATTACTATATGCAGTCCAATTCACAAGTGACTTGGGAAATTAAACAATAGAAAGTGTGGTATGGCCTACCACATGACTACACATCTGCCAATTGATGAGCACATTTGGCCATACAGGTTGAAGGTTCTGTTTCTCAGGAGTAACTTGTCCATTACTTTGTCAACTAAGATTAAGCCATTTCAGCAAAGGAATACAGAAAGTGGTGTTGATGTTTGAAGTTATTTCTGAAAATTTAGATCATTATTGAAGTACCAGATATGGAGATGAATATATCGTTGATGTCATGAATGATAAACTTTGGTGAGACCCTCCTTAAAGATCTACAGTTGTTGCTATCTGTAATCTACTTATTCTTCAATAAGGAGGTTAGCAGCTTAGAACATAGTGTACTTGTTGGCATAACTTACCTATGTCTAACAAAGTCTTAGATGCAATGATTTTTTTTTGTTAAAACCCATTTTAATCATGTAAAATATCAGTGTACTTAAACATGTGACCGTTGTGCAAATATTACAAATTGAAATAAAACATGAACATTTTATGTACTGAGGATGTGGATTGTGTAATCTTTGCTTGGGGGCAGTAGGTGTAAAGGGAGACTGTAAAATACATTGTGTCACTCTGCCCTCACCGGCCGCCTTTTGGGAGAAGGGTTGACCGATGTGTGAGGGCGCCCTGTCATGGCAGACTTTACAGACAAGTGAAAAAGGAGCCTTGCAGGCAAACTGAGGCTATGACCTCAAGGAGTGGACTAACAAAAGCATGGTGTTGAGTGTAGAATTGCAAAGGATCAGGATATGGCTGTTGTTTACGGAAATATAATCACCGGAGTAATGAAACGGAAATGATTCACGAACAGACAAATACAATAGCTAACTCGCTGTGCAGGGAAAGTCGGCATGTGTGATGAATAGTTGTGTTGTGAACCTGGATGGGGTATGAATAACATAAGATATGAGAAGTATGAGCGAAGTGGCCTAAATGTTCGGTAGCTAACCCCGGTTCACAAATGTATAAACAGCCATACGGATAACCAGTGTTCTTACCGTGTTCAGTCTTCTAGACTAGATCTGCAATAATAACATCTAGTAAAATATTTCCAGTCCCAAATAGTCCCATATAGTACACCAGTACCAATTACCAGTCCCAAATAGTACTCCAGTACCAATCACCAGGGCTAATATTCCAGTAGTTCTTCTACCAGTAATACAGTACCACTCTGGATACCAAGATAGTCTTTAGGTACGTCCAATCAGAGTTACCAAAGATAGAACAATAGGATAAGTCTCCCACAGTAGATATACGTGTTCATTCAACCATAGTCCACAAGCAAGAGAAAGTGGAGTCCAGACAGCACATGGTTTGGATCTGGTCTCTGCAGGGGGCCAGGTTCCCTTTTAAGGATACCTTCCCAACCAGAGTTTCCCAATCAAATACCAACACCTCATAGGTCATCTAACTACGTAATAGGTCACTTACTGGCCCGTTTCACAACACTCTTCCCACCTTCATTTTTTGGAGGTCAACCCAGGGTCCCACAAAACTAATTAATTAAATGTTCCTATTCAACAAAGTAGAATGCCAATTAACTTTTGGTGGCAAAAGGGCAAATTCAAACAATAACAAGAAACTCTATTTAACTAAGAGCTTTGTTAATTAACAACAACGGGCAAAACTACTTATTTACAGAATAGCAAACTGCCATCCATGGCTCCCTAGCATGTTACGGGATAGCCTTCCTGGTTTATGTTCAAAACAGAGAGCGGTGCCGTTATGCAGCATGAGGTCCAACACTGCATTCACAGACAAATCCAGATGAGCGATATTAACTTTACTAAATGAATTGTAACTTGTAAATTGTAAAAATGTCTGTGTCCGCCTGTGTGGAGAAATATGACATTTTCATAGGTTGAACCCTATTTATGGTAGAACTAGAAGTACTATCCTTATATTCTGAGTATGATGTGGTTTCGGTTTATTGCCATGTTCATTAGAGGCCTTAACAACTGACGTTTGGGGCGAGCTATGCCTCGTTGGTTGACCTCTTCGCATTTAAAGACATCGCAAATTGAACTTTCCTGTTTATATCACTGTCATCAATGTCCCTATGTGGACAATCTCTCTTATAATGATCCTGATCGCCACAATTATAACACTTTGGGCTTGCTGGTGATGGAGATCCATTTCTATAGTTCGGTCTTGAATTATCAGGGTTATCATTCTTGTTAACTAAATGTGCAAAAGTAAACACAGCTCAGTAACTGGCTGTTCTGAAGGCCCAACATGTTCATTAGTACTAGTATCATGCGTAAGTGCTGGCTTCCTGAATTTAGTGGTAGGCAGATCTTTTCGTCGACCATACCTTGAACCCACTGTGGTAGTGTATACACTAATTGTCTCGTCTTCAGAAGACTCAGTGTAATCATGACAATATTTGTTTTCACTACCCCGTTTCTTCATCACCTGTACAGTAAACTGAAAACATTTAACGTCATTAAGCGCATCTTCTAATGAAGTCAAATTCAAATTGTGCACATATTGTCCGGCATCCCTATCCTTATAACCCAAACAAAATCTAGACATCGCCTGTGCATATGCGTATTTATCAGATACATCCTTATATGCTAAAGTAGCAAGTTCCAGAACACAATCGGCCAAGTCCTCTGGATCTTCATCATGATGTTGTCTACTTTTCCAAAAAGTCAAATCACCCATTTCCTCTGAATCACGGAATGAATAACGTTTTGCTAGTCTTTTCACTAATTCATCATAGGTAATGTCTGGATTTCTCTCCAGCTGTAGGGTGTAAAAGACACTTGCTTTCCGTTCCAAACACCAACATAAATCTCTAGACTCCTCTGCTGTCCACTCTTCGACCTTTATAAATCTATTAAATTTCCAGAGAAAAGCAGACCATCTTCCCTTTACCATATGTTAAACCCTTGGGGAATCGTATTTTCCGATTTCTAGACCCTGAACAAGCTTGTCGGTTTAAATCTGCATTGACCAGTGAAGAGAATTGTCCAGGCAGTCAACAATGCACCTGAAGATAAAGCAGCACTATTAGGTAGTCCTATCGCTGGCGTGACTGTCATGCTAGAATGAAACATGGCTTTAGGGTTAGCGCCTGGGGGTAATTGCTCCTTATTAAGGATTGTTGAAGTCTTTAAGAAACGTCTGTAGTACTTCCAAAGGTTTTCCTTGGAGACATTCCCCCTAAAGCATGATGTGGAGAGGTGTCTGTCAGTTGCTGTCCAGAGAGAGAAGAAGTTGGTGAGGGTGGCACTGGTTTAATATGAGCATCCCCCCCCCCCCCAAATTGTCCCGTTTGTCATAGACCCTGAACAAGCTTGTCGGTTTAAATCTGCATTGACCAGTGAAGAGAATTGTCCAGGCAGTCAACAATGCACCTGAAGATAAAGCAGCACTATTAGGTAGTCCTATCGCTGGCGTGACTGTCATGCTAGAATGAAACATGGCTTTAGGGTTAGCGCCTGGGGGTAATTGCTCCTTATTAAGGATTGTTGAAGTCTCTAAGAAACGTCTGTAGTACTTCCAAAGGTTTTCCTTGGAGAGACATTCCCCCTAAAGCATATGATGTGGAGAGGTGTCTGTCAGTTGCTGTCCAGAGAGAGAAGAAGTTGGTGAGGGTGGCACTGGTTTAATATGAGCATTCCCCCCCCCCCCCCGAATTGTCCCGTTTGTCATTAATTTGCTGACTAGGTGATGCTGTTGGTTCTTCCTGATCACCTACTAGCAAGTCTTCATCTGGTGGAAGTTCCAATGTAATTAAATCAGATAACTTGTCTTTCTTTGCCTTAGCAGCCATATTTATCAAAATAAAATTGCCACGACTTCAGAAAAAACCCGGATGCTAGCAATCACCAAGTGTATACGTCACCAACACGTGACTATGACATACTGGAAAACTTCATGGAAAATTTGATAAGAACTTGAAGTCTACAAAATTCACACAACTGCGTGAAAACTCGAAAAATTCAATGATTTTTTCCAAATAAAAGAAACGAGAAACAATTGTAGTCAACAATTTGTTGCTGTAAACCACAAAATATGCTCAAATCACTCGTCGAATGGTACATAAAACATGGAACGTACGCGGCAAAATGGCGGCTCCGCTGAAGTTTCCAACACAGGACAAAACCTTATGTCAAAAACAATGTTTATCTGAAGATTTGGCACGAAATAGAGAGAGTTAATCGACCTAAAGACGGAGATAAATAGAAATTCGTAACCCTAGTATGCATAGAAAGCAGTTATTTGGGTACAAGACGTAATATTTCCCAGTGTTGAACGGTCGGCAAAATCTCCGCGCCAAAATGTATCAAATTTTGAAGTGAAGTATCACGGATCGGAGAGTTTAGCCTCCCGATCATAAATATATACCAAACGTGACACAAAATACAGTTCTCCGTATGTCGGAGACATTAAGAAAAACTACCATATAGTTTTTGAACGTTATATATTATTTTTGCGCTCCCAAAATTCAGAGAGCGAGTTAGAAAGTGCACACGGTTAGAAAGTGCACAGCCTTGAAATTTAATAAATGCTATACCGTATCATCGTGAACTTGTACAAATGTACGTTGTATTTTCCGCGTCGCCAATGTTGTAAACCTGGGCGGGGATAACTCTAAGATATCAGAAGTGTGAGAGAAGTGGCCTAAATGTTCGTTAGCTAACCCCGGTTCAGAAATGTATAAACGGCTGTACAAATAACCAATGTTCCAGAGCAATGTTCCTACCGTGTTCAGTCTCTGGGTAAACTAAATCTACTGATTCGATCTGCAATAGCCAGTAAAATATTACTAATACCAGTCCCAAATAGTACACCAGTACCAATTACCAGTGCTAATATTCCAGTAGTTCTTCTACCAGTAGTACAGTACCACTCTGGATACGAAGATTGTCTTCAGGTACGTCCTTCGGAGTTACCAAAGATACAACAATAGGATAAGTCTCCCAACAGTAGATATACGTCTTCATTCAACCATAGTCCGCAATCAAGAGAAAGTGGAGTCCAGAAAGCACATGGTTTGGATCTGGTCTCTGCAGGGGGCCAGATTCCCTTATTAGGATACCTTCCCAACCAGAGTTTCCCAATCAAATACCAACACCTCATAGGTCATCTAACTACGTAATAGGTCACTGACTGACCCATTTCACAAGAGTTGGAACGGCGGGAATTATCGATATATCGCTCGATCCCAACGCAACTTTCACTAATACTCAAAAATGAACAATCGTTTAAGGCAAAATATTTTTTTTAGATGTTTGTTTCCGATAACATGACTATGTAAAATAGGGTAGGGGGCTGAGAATACGGCGACCCCGATAGATAAGATACTTATTGATCGCCATGCTTCGCAGTCCGTGAGAGTTTTGTAAGGTGTAAAAGTAAATGAGGACAATTGTAAATTAAGCATACGATCGTTATGTAGACTGTACCATGTCGTCTAACATGACCCAGTTTCCCTCTCTGGAGTACGATTTCATAAAAGTGATGGATTGAGATATGTGCAGGAAAGTGGTGGATTGGAATGAGTGGAGGAAAGTGGTGGATTAAAATGAGTGGAGGAAAGTGGTGGATTAAGATGAGTGCAGGAAAAATAAACTCACAGTGGCCATTTGGGTGAGGATTGGGTATTTCTTATGGATTTTTAATTTATAAGACAATTTTATCATAGCTTCCTGTTTGAAAAATCAATGTGAAACAACAATGACAAAGTCTGTATTTGTAACTCAATATATTGCAAAAAGCTACAAAATATGTGAAAAGTTTGTTATTGTACGTACAATAACAAACATGTCACACATTTATTAATCGTTTGCAACTTATTGGGTTACAGACAACGACTTGTGTATGGTACTATAGCGTAGAATGCCTACCAATATTCCAAAATGCAATACTGCAATGACTACATGCGATATGACTACATGCGATATGACTACATGCGATATGACTACATTGGGGAAGTCTCTGAATATAAATGCAATTTTTTTAGCTATTTTATACATTTTGAAATTTCCAGAACCCTATTTTCTGCCGAAAAATGGACAAAATCATTGCGAAGTGCGCCCTCATCGGCAGTCATTATTGTTTTCTCATCCTGCATTAATGTTCATGTCTCTGATCGATCCATATAGCGCCACAGGGGCGTGTAATATTGCATAGATTGTTGTTTTCCAGGTCTACAGACTAAATATAACAACCTTTTGAATATATATTCCTACCTGTATAGGGAAAGAGAGTATTTATAGTATACGAAGTACTATAGATCGATAGATTTGTAGCAGCAAGATTCGTATGATATTTTCCTAAGAAAACGGAAATCTAAGCAATAATACACGCCCCTGTGTATAGCGCAATGCTGAAGACGTGCATTCATGAGTCGGATCTTAGTTCGTTTGGCTATGTCGTGCGCTTTCCAGATTTTCGACAGATCTATGGCTGCTTGTCTGGCAATTGTCAACCTTCGTTTCACCTCCTTTGCACCACAGGGGCGTGTATTATTGCTTAGATTTCCGTTTTCTTAGGAAAATATCATACGAATCTTGCTGCTACAAATGTATCGATCTATAGTACTACGTATACTATCTTTCCCTATACAGGTAGGAATATATATTCAAAAGGTTGTTATATTTAGTCTGTAGACCTGGAAAACAACAATCTATGCAATATTACACGCCCCTGTGGATGAATGTACCAAGTTAAATGAAATTTGAGGTTTGCATTCTTAAGATATAGCCTAATTACGGAAAATCGTTAATTATGCAAATTACCATTAAAATTAAAAGCTATACCAACAGGTTTTAGATCTAGGATTCGTGTGTTTTCTCATGGTTGATGTATGTGATAAATTATATGGAATTTGAAGCATGTATTCCACAGATATAGCTCAATTGCTGAAGATCGTTAATAATTCAAATTACTCATTAAAAGTAAAAGCTACATCAAGAAACCTCGTGTATGCATTGTTATGGTCGATCTATAAACCACATTGTATGAAATTTGCAGTTTACATTCTTAAGATAAAGCCTAATTACCGAAAATCACTAATTATGTAAATTATTCATTAACACTAAAAAAACTATGCTGACATGCTTTTTTGGACAATTGCACTTTCTTATGGTTAATGTATGTGCCAAATTATATGGAATTTGAAGAGTGCATGATACAGCTTAATTACTGAATATCGTTCTGTCTGTCTGTCTGTCTGTCTGTCTGTCTGTCTGTCTGACTATTCTTTGTCACACACACACAAAATTAGAAATTGAATTCACCGTTGGAGGAAATATCTCACTTGTAATGGTATTGTCATCAAATTTATTCCAGACCTAGTCTGTCTGTCTGTCTGTCTGTCTGTCTGCCTGTCTGTCTGTCTGTCTATTCTTTGTCTGTGTGTATATTTGTCCGTCTGTCTGTCTGTGAGTCTGTCTGTTTGTCTCTGTGTCTGTCTATTCTTTATCTGTGTGTATATTTGTCCGTCTGTCTGGCTGTGCGTCTGTTTGTTTGTCTGTGTGTCTGTCTGTTTCTGTCTCTAACTTAACTAAGTGGGTGAGCGAGACAGGAAGAAGACAGAAATATGAAGACAGAAAAGGGGACGAAGAGGACGAAGGGCGGGAGGAGGTGGGAGGGAGAGTTGTTTCAATTTTTCTCCAACATCTGGTAACATTTCTGGTCTATTTAAGGCACACATTTTTCGATTAATACCATCAACAATGGCAAAATACACCAACGCCAAATCGTAAATTAAATTTGTGATGGTGCAAACCTGTCAAAATGAAGACGATCTAAGGTCTATATTTGGCGAGCTGACCTGCCTATGGTATTGTTGATGGTATATCAAATATGAAATAGATACCGACACTAGACCAACAAAAACACGTCACAGGAAACAGCGTTTCAATTTCATCCAGTTCATAATCGCCCATAATTTCTTTCATACCTGTGTTTGCAAGTGTAGGTAAGTGCAGATGCATTCCTTTAATATTTCATCTGTCTGTTATAACTCGTTGCAGGCTAGCCGTCCAGAATATCTATCTCTTCTTTTCAAGCTGAAGCTACGTACCTCTAAAACTATTTTGGTCCTCTTCATCAGATACCCAACTTTTGAAAATATTACTCAGGTAATCGATGCTTCGGTTTACTCAGACAAAAAAAAACCACTATAACTATTGTCGCAACATTTTGATACAACAGTGATATAATAAGTTATTGAACGGATGTTGGTTTAATTAAAGTCTCATCAGGACAGCAGTGTAATGTTTTTGGACATCCAATATTTTTACTCTATCTCGATCAGACGGTTTAGTAACAGCTATAACCTATTTGTGTTACCTACCTCATCAAACAACAATAGTTTTCTTGTCTATCCTTGTTAACCAAAACTTATTAAAACATAGACGTACAATATGCCACTAAAAGTTTGGATGGACGATCATTCTTTAACACTACTCCTTCAATCTGTAACAATCTCCCATACTATCCTCGTCATTTCGGTGGTGTGAAGGTTACCATGAAAATTCTGATGCTCTGAAACAGGGACCCAGAAAGATTTTGAACATGATTTGAACCAATCGTTTGCCGAGTACATTAAAAAAGTGTATGACGGATTCTCCTCAATAAATTCTTAACGTTTTCGAATTCAGTAAGAAGGCGTGTACCTGCAATGCGAATAAGTGTGTGTACAACTCGTAAGGCGTAAACCAGTCTTAATCTCTCCTCACTCACTCAAGTCTCTCTCTCTCTCTCTCTCTCTCTCTCTCTCTCTCTCTCTCTCTCTCTCTCTCTCTCTCTCTCTCTCTCTCTCTCTCTCTCTCTCTCTCTCTCTCTCTCTCTCTCTCTCTCTCTCTCTCTCTCTCTCTCTCTCTATGGTGTCCAATCCATGACAAAATTACAACTCGAATGTCGAATAGTGGAACCCTGAAATCAAATGTGTAACTGTGAAATTGGGTTTAGAAGAATGAGTAGTCGAATGAAACAGGAAGCAGAGTAATCGAATGTCGAACTGTACAATAGAATACAGAATTAAACATGGAAAATAGAATACAAAATTAAAAAATGGAAAGTTGAGTTGTAAAATTTCATTCAGAAATGAAAGTTTAGTTGTTTAATTGCATTCAGTTTTGGAATATAGAACAGAAAAATAGATATTTGAGTTGTAAAATTGAAATAAGAATAGCAAAATGAGGAGTTATAATTTTGTCATGGATTGGACACCATATCCCCCCTCTCTCTCTCTCTCTCTCTCTCTCTCTCTCTCTCTCTCTCTCTCTCTCTCTCTCTCTCTCTCTCTCTCTCTCTCTCTCTCTCTCTCTCGTTTACTTTGTACATTTGGAAAATTGTTGGCTTATTTTAAATATCATACACTTAATTATGAAGTATTCGATAGCCAAGCGACTGTGTGTCTGCCAAAATATCTTTGTGGAGAACTTAGCCAAGCAATTGTTTAATAATGTATTTTAATATAGTAAAATTTGGTATTGAAGAAAATTTTCGAGTACTCTATGGCTTAGATAGTGTGTATAGTTTGACAATTTACGGCACTAAATGGCTTCCAACATGTCCTTATTTTCAATAAAACGGGCTTACCGTGGGAGACGGACAACCCCACCCCCACTGCTATCATGTGGAATGCTGCTTCTCTCAAAAATCAAAATCGAAAGACAAAACCCCTGGTGGTTAAAAATCTCCAAGTACAGGTTACAGCCCAATGTGAAACCTCTCCTTGCAAAATTCATCAATTTGTAAAGAAATCTCTTACTATTATGTATGGACGCAGAAGTCGATCGCGACTGTTATCTTACTGTAAAATACCATACACTGTGTTGTACATCTATAGAATTATATGGAATTTGAAATGTGCATTCTTAAGATTTACTCTAATAACTGAAAATCATTTAATTATATAAGTGAGTGTTTAAAACAAAAGGCTACATTCTGTGTTTTAACGGAAATGCTTAGTTGATGCAGTTCAATATTCGATGGTTGAAAGACGGTGAAAATTTGGGATATCGATGGGGCTCTTGCAAAGGTTGAGTTATAACAGGAACGTAATAATTGTGAACTTAGTAACGAGTGGGCCATTGAATGACATCGTATCAGGTAGTAGAATTTCCGAAGTAGAAAATGTGCTACTAAAAATTAAGAGTTATTGGAATCAGGCCAGAGTTATAGTTACTAAAATGTGAAATACTAGATAGATATAACTTAGGGTAAAATGTCAGCTACTATTCGTTAAAATACTTGATTGCTTTAGGATTAAAGATTGTCGCCGTCGTCTTGGCCACGGGAAACGTGTGTATTGGTAACAAAGCACCATTTAGTAAATTAAGAACCCGAGTCTCCTGACAGGCGCCGGTCACCAGCACGTCAATGTTATCGATAAAACTTTGGTTAAAATACACCAAGAGCACTGAAGGATATCAAACTGTACTCGAATGTTTGACTGGTAGGTTGTCGTCCACAACAACAAAAGCCAAGTACATCATTTAGTTTAGATTCGCCTTACTGCATAGTTGCAATGGTCGTCGCTGCCGTCGGCATAAATTTGCTGCGGGCAAACGGAAGCAAAAATAGCTGTAATTATTATGTTTAAATAATTGTTCCGTTGTAGACTTAGTTGAGGGTAGGTTTATCTATTTATGCAGAGTTTTTCTAATGCATATAATCCTGAAATGTTTCTTGAAGTGAGATAGTCCTTTTTATATATTATAGCAATTATAGCAATGAAAAACTCGATAAAACCTACCGTCAACCACAGGGGCGTGCAGTATTTCATAGATTGTTGTTTTCCAGGTCTACAGACTAAATATAACAACCTTTTGATTATATATTCCTACATGTAAGGGGAAGAGACATATTTCTTCGTAGTATAGCGATTGATACATTAGTAGCAGCAGGATTCGTACGATATTTTCCTAAGAAAAACGGCATTCTATTAAAGCAATAAGAAAACAACAATCTATGAAATATTACACGCCCCTGTGCCGTCAACTACGTGAATTAATGTGGATAACAAATAGATACACCCATCAATGGTATCAATAGAGAACAGTAACATTGCAACCAGTAATCACCAGTATTTAACAGCTGGCTGAGTGTAATATTCATACCATTCCAGGACATGAGCTATTCTACATGACAATAGCTGCTATCGACAGTACTTCAAGAGTAACAGAACTTGATTTTTGTTGACATAACTGGAAACCCACCGATGAAGATTGGCTTAGTCTCTTCGAAATATTTCGTATTATATATATATATATATATATATATATATATATATATATATATATATATATATATATATATATATATTCTTGCATTTAAATATTAAACAAAGTGTAGGTTAGATCACGAGAAACGGGTAATTGAGTCGTGAACATGCACTAAGCAATAATGATGTCACAAAAATATAAATATTAGAAAGTAATTTCAGCGTTGGAGGTAATTAATATATCATTGGTAATAGTGTAGATGTCTTGAAATATATTCCACACCTCTTCTGTTTCTGTCTTGTCTGTCTGTCTGTCTGTCTGTCTGTCTGTCTGTCTGTCTGTCTGTCTGTCTGTCTGTCTGTCTGTCTGTCTGTCTGTCTGTCTGTCTGTCTGTCTGTCTGTCTGTCCGTCCGTCCGTCCCTCCGTCCGTCCGTCCGTCCGTCCGTCCGTCCGTCTGTCTGTCTGTCTGTCTGTCTCTGTCTGTCTGTCTGTCTGTCTGTCTGTCTGTCTGCCTGCCTATCTACCAGTCTGTCTCTAACTTAACTAAGTGGGTGACCGAGAGAGGAAGAAGTGAGAGAAAGATGGAGAGAGAAGAGAGGAGGGGGGAGGGAGGGAGGAGGAGAATGGGGGTAGGGAGAAAGATAAACGGAGGAGGTGGGAGGGAGAGTTGTTTCAATTTTTCTCCAACATCTAGTATCGTTTCTGGTCTATTTAAGGCACAATTATTTCGGTTAATACCATCAAAAATGGCAAAATATTTCAGCGCCATATCATAAATTAAATTTACTATGGGTCAAACCTGTCAAAATGTAGATTTTTACTCTAAAATCTATATTAGGCGAGCTGACCAGTATATGGTATTGTTGATGGTATATCAAATATGTTGTTATTGAAATAGATATCCATATTAGACCAACAATAACACGTCACAGGACACAATGTTTCAATTCGTCACAATCGCCCATTATTTTCATATTTGTCATAAATGTAGGCAAGTGCAGAGCCATTTCCTTTCACTTCATACAATTTTAATATTTCATCCAATCCGTCTATTGTAACTCGTTGCAGGCGAGCCGTCCATAATATCTGTCTATTATTTACAAGCTGAAGCTACGTACCTTTAAACAACTTCGGTCCTCTTAAGATAACCATCTTTTGAAAATATTACTCTCAATGCAATCAATGCTTCGGTTTACTAAAGGGAAACACTGACTAGAACTATTGTCGCAAATGTTGATAAGCTGTTTAATGGGCGTTGGTTGAATGAAAGTCTCTGGAGAACGACTCCCTGAAAACTAACTAGGTTCATCTCAGACCACTCTAGAAAATAGTGGCCTGAGGTCCCATAAACTTGCAGTGTTGTGTTTTTAGATTTCCAAAATGTACTCTATCTATCCGAGCACTTAGATTCGCACAACAGAGCAACAGCTATAAGCTACTTGTTTCCTACCTCATCGAAAAATTAACAACAGTTTCATTTTTTTGGTCTATCCTTGTTAACCAAAACCTTTTAGAACACAGCTGTACAATATGCCACTGAAAGGTTTGGATGGACGATAATTCTTTTACATTTACTCCTTCTATCTGTAACAATCTCCTATACGATCCTCCTCATGTGAATGCTTAGGCCGTGGTCAGAACGTACGGCACGGGGTCGCGGGAGGGGCATGAACAAATCGGTGGTGTGAAGGTTACCATGAAAATTCTGATGCTCTGAAACAGGGATCCAGAAAGAATTTGATCATGATTTGAACCAATCTTTTACCGATTACATTAAAAAAGTGTATCGCAGATTCACCTCAATAAGTTTTTAACGCTTTATTCATTAGGAAGATCTAGATGTGTAACTGTAATGCGAATGAGTTTGTGTGAGACCCACTGAGAACGATGAAGAGAGCAGAGAGGAGGGGAGGGGGGGGGAGAAAGGGGATAGGGAAAACGGTGAATGGAGGAGGCGGGAGGGAGAGTTGTTTCAATTTTTCTCTAACATCTAGTGTCGTTTCTGATCTATTTAAGGCACATATTTTTCGGTTAATACCATCAACAATGGCAAATTACTCCAACGCCTAGTCGTAAATTAAATTCACTATGGATAGCTGCTGTCAAAATGAATGCTGACTTTTCTCAAAGATCTATTTTAGACGAGCTGGCCTGTTCATAGTACAGTTAAGGGTATATAACACATATGTTGTCAATGAAATAGATACCAGAATTAAAACCCACGGTAACACGTCACAGGGAAACATCATTTCAATATCTGACACACAGACTAGATTTACACATTTATAAGACGATTTGTCATCGTGCTGATCATTGCAGAGTTTCTATATAACCAACACCATTGCTTGTATGCAGTTCACAATCTCCCATTTCAATTCATACCTGTATTGGCAAGTGTAGGTAAGTGCAGACCCATTTCCTTTTACTTCATAGAATTTTAACATTTTATCTGTCTGCTGTTACTTGTTGCAGGCGAGCCGTCTAGAATATCTTTCTCTTCGTCTTCAGCTGAACCTACGTACCTCTAATCAACTTTGTTGGTCCGCTTCAGATACCCATCTTTTGAAAATATTACTCTGATAATCGATACTTCGGTTTACTACGATAGGCACAAACAAAAACTATTGTTGCAATACATTGATCCAACAGTGATAAGATATCGAATGGATGTTGGTTTAATCCTATAGTCTCAGCTCTCTGAAAACTATGTAGATTCATCTCGGACATGGTTAGATGTTCAATAAACTTGCAGTATACTGTTTTTCGACTTCCATTGTTTACTCTATCTGGATCACAAGCGTTTAGCTTTGCACAATCGTGGAACTGCTATCACCCATTTTTGTATGTGTACCTCATCGAACAACACTAGTTTTAGTTTGTATTTATCTTAGTAAATCGAAGCATAATTTCCCAGTGTAGTAAAACATTCCATCAAGAAGTTTGGATGGATGATCCTTCTCTTACGTTGCGCCTTCAATCGGGAACAATCTCCCATACGATCGTCGTCATTTGCACACTTGAACTGCCGTCAGAATTTACGGGAAGTCGGAGAGACTGAAGATTGACGGAGGGCATGAAAAAATCGGGGATGACAATTCTGATGGGCTGAACGGGAATTATTTCTCTTTCATTTGGTAGTTTAAAGTTGGAATTCTACGGAACGATGTTATCGCTTCTAGTGTTAAGAAGCTTGATAACCATCATCCTTGTGATTGGAGCAGAGGCAGTTTCACGTCCTGTACTTCACGGATTGAGGCACGATGTTGGTAAGTTAATACTTCGCTACACGTTATGATATTATCTGACACTGTATCCGAGTGATAACTAAATAATAATAATACATGTTGGTAGGGGCCATATTACTGTTTATTGTCTTTTAAATATCGTTCTACTGACGGTATAGTATTGATGAGAGGGCAACATCACTTAGCGCTTATCATATCAGTGGAGGGTATGCGATGATTCTCTGTGTCTTTTTCTGTCTGTCTGTCTGTCTGTCTGTCTGTCTGTCTGTCTGTCTGTCTGTCTGTCTGTCTGTCTGTATGTCTGTCTGTATGTCGTCTGTCCGTCTGTGTCATAATTTTTTCTAAAATAGCTTGGTGATTTTAACTAAAACTTGGTGCATATCTGCCTTATGACAAAAGGATATATCCAGGAACATCTTTGGCATGCAACCTTCAAATGTCATATCATTTGGTGCATAATTTTTTTTTACCTTCAATCAAATCTCATATCATTTGATGTGTGCATGTTACGTTTTGTTTCACCAAGGTAATGTTCTTTATCGGTAGATTGTTATAACATAAACGATTCTCCATCAATCACTCTGTTGAGGTACGAGGACTTGTTCATAGGTTAGGAATTAACCCTACAGATGTATATCGTCACTCGTTCATTCTCTCATACACTCACACAGAGAAACACAGCAAACCACAAGTTATGTTTTAAGATATAGATCTGGAATAACCTTATTTCCAAATTATCCTAACATTTAAATACTACTTGTAACCATAGTGTCATTTATTCTTAATATAAATGTGTTATAAAAGTTGATATTTCACCAAGAGTCACTGTTCTCGAAAACAAGTACACTTTCCACCAGAATATTCCAGATAGCACGGTTACCATGCTATATGTAGCTTGTTTAAGCATAGGATGTTGATCATGCCAATTAAAGCAAGTATTAATCTGAATACAAATAATGAACTAATTCCGATTATCAACAAGCCAACTTTGCAAGTTTTAGTCTGTGTGTAATCAAAATACTTTAAATGATAGTTATCCAGATAAATGCAATTAATCCAAGATTAGTAAAAAAAACATTATAATATATAAGCTGTTGTGGGCTCCTATTTGTAAAATGAGTAGGGCACAGGTTAATTTTACTTTAGTTGTGGTAAAATATGTTACAATTCCATATATTACCCTGGTAGTTGAACCCTCAGTTTTCTAAGATACATAATTTAAAACAATGAAGAACAATAGATTTAGTTTGCGTCTATCTTAGTAAACAGAGGGCTGGATAAGCAGTGGTGTGTGGCCTTGGTGTGTCATGGATGATAACAAAGCACATGTTAACAAATATAAACATAATTTACTAATCCAATTTAGGGATATACCAAATGCTTTACAAATTGTGTACCATAATTAGTGGCTCAGAATGTTGCATACTGATGATGGGTATTGGAATTAATCAGAAGTGTTTTGTATTCACGATAGGCATTCAGTTGCACCCGGTTAAATGTTCTCTGTCCCCCACAGGAAACATTTCTTTTACACCTGGTTTAGAATGTCACGTGTCAAAGCTGTAGCCAACCACAATGCCTGTAGCATCAATGCATAAATTCAATGAATAAACATTTTCATGGTCACGTTTATCGATTTAAATGCAAATGAACGTTTTCTTATAGTTTTCAATAAACCCTTTATAATTGCCTTGATGGCTGGCATATACTGATAATAAGGCTATTCCATTAAATAATAGTCCCTCGTGCAAATTTGAGGAAGATGAAATTCTTTAAAAAGAAATGATATGTTAAACTATACATGATATCAATTTGTTCTAGAAATTCCTGATGTTTTGCACAAAGTCTTTAAAAGGGCCGCAGGAGTAAATGATGGACATGACCATGACCAAGGAAAACGAGTAAAACGTGTGCCAGCTGTTGTTGTTGAAAAAGGTTTGGAGATTGGTGGTGAAATGGCAGCAAAAGTGGCAGACAAATTACTTGACAAAATTGGGGAAGCAGGTGATCGAGCTGCAGGTTACCTTGAAAATGGGGTATGTTTATGATAACCTTATTTTACTTAAATGGGCGACGTTTTGCTTATAACTACATGTAAAATTAAAAATTTCCATAGAAATACACAAATTTAAAAACTTGTATAGAAGTTTCGAAACTTGTACAGAAATTTAATAATTTTTTACAGAATTATAAACTTCGAAATTTCAACAGGATTACATAAATTTCGAAAACTCTACATAATTACACAGATATATTAACAAATGCATAAATAAACATTTTAGTTATATACACAAATGATATATAGATAAAATAATTATTACTGATACCAGCACTCCTACATGATTTCAACAAATACGACAATTTACCCCCATACATGCATACTTGAGCTATGTTTAGATAAAGAACTATTCTATATGTATACAATCAAGTTACATACCTCATTCGATAGTATACACAATGTCTATTCCAAACATAACTGGGGCCATGATGGGTGAATTAGTTAGTGTGGCTGGATTGGAATCTGCAGGTTGCAGGTTCGAGCCCATCACTGATTCTGAATAGCTAAAGTCACGTGAGCAAGATTAGAACCATGGTTGTGCCTCAGTCAACCCAGCTGTATAATTGGGGACCTGGTGGGATAGAGGTTGCAATGTGATTGCTTTAATCATATCCGATTACAGAGGCTGCAATGGATTGTATGCTCCCCAGGGAGTTGAGGAATTGAAGTAGAAAGAGCAGTTGTTGTGACGCTATAAATCCATACCAGGGGTAATAATTGTAAAGCAATTTCAGCACAGAGTGAGAACGCCTTATATAAAAACCATTATTATTATTATTACAAGTTAAGGGGTTTAATATTATAATAATGAAAAATGTTGTGAGGACTTTAGGGAATGTCACTCATGATTGTTGTGTAGGAGGTGAAAATGTTGAAGTTTTACACCTGTAGACAACTAATTATACAACATTTCTCAATCAACTTCAAGTCGTAATAATTTGGAGCTTGGTACTTGCAATGTATATGAACAATGATTTATTTATTACTAAATTGTCTCATTTGTCCAGTAGCCCGCGAAGCATTTAGGCAGAAATATTTAACTGACAGCTACAGCATCGATGATTTAGATTTTTACAAAACCCCTCTGGTCTCTATTTACGATTTTTAAGACATATTGGTGTGCTCTGACTGTAGTGGGCGCCCTTGGAACACATCGCTGACCTGTTGATAGCATTATTTTCTTTTTGGTGAAATATACGTAATAACTCGAAATTCTCGTTTTTATTTACCTCACAGCTTTGATAAATTTAAAGACTAATTTTTTGTGAAAGCAAATGTTAAGTCAGGTTGTATGTATTACGTGTAATACGTACAGGTTATTGAAGTTTGAGGTGCGTATTTAAATTTATGCATGGGCACCATGAACAATGAAGTTAAAATTATGGATATTTATAATCGAATAACAAAAACATGAATAAGGGTCAGGTAATTTTCTTCTGCTGGGGGGGGGGGTAGTGGATTGATGGGGGCACCCTGTTTTTTGAAATTGGCAGGGGAGGGGGTCATACTGTTTTGAAAATTGTGGATGGGGGGGGGGGTCATTGTGTTTTGGACTGTGATGGAAGAAAAATCCTTTCCTATAATGGCATATAGCCTTGTCTTAAATGTGGTATATGTAAATATTTGTTCTTTTCCTGTTTCTTACGTCAATTTGCTGACCTTTACTATAATGATGCCATTTAACTTTTTAAGAACATATTTCAACCCTTTGTAAGTTATAAAGAATAGTTTCTGATACTTGATGGTGCTGTTATGTAAAGCTTGATTATTGCTTGAAAGGGTTTTAATAGCCTAGAAATTGGCTTTAAGAGTAAAACAAAAACAGAGCTTCTAGGATCCCCACATAAGGTGGACATATCCCAGTCTCAGCTCTTCCCCTACATCTTACTGTCAAGATGCTATTAAACTTTATTTCAAAAAATATTTCAACCTTATGTAGTTACTATTTACATGTTGGTGTTGTGTTGTAAAACTTGGGAATTATTGTCTGAAAGTCTCTGAATAATCTCTGAATAGACTTCTAAGGGTAAAACTCCCCCAGGGCTTCTGGGTGGAGACCCCTTGGACCCCTATGAGTGGTGTACATATTTCCATCTCAAGCTGCTATTAAACTCCTTTTGGAATATACTGTCGTGTGTAGTCAGTAATTATAATGTGTTACATTACAACTGATAGCACCTACTCATATATGTTGAAAGTTAGGAAACATTTTGCCAAATGTTTCTTCACATTTTATGCCCAAGTTTGGAAAAATACATTGCACGGTATACATTGCTATAAAATGCTATAAAGTGATTGGAATCCCATAATACAGAAGTGTCACTCGATTCTTAGATTGTCCCACTTGTTCGAGCAGATTTCTAGCTTATTTTCCCTCTTCGCTATAAAGATTTCTGTCTCTCTAGCGATTCTGACATTCACTTTGACAAGATTGAATGAATGAATATCTTTCCTAATTTTGCAATCATAGACTGTTTTTTTGACAATCAAAATAAGATGGTTGAACAGTATGTTGAATGATGGGTCACCAAGAAGTATCTGCTTAGTAGACAATGTCAATGGTGCATTAAGAGCTTTCCCCCACAAGAGAAGGAAACTTTTCCAAATAATAACAACACATTCACATTTAACAAACAAATGAACAAGGGTTTCATCCTCCATATTGCAAAATGTACAGTAGCTACTGTTGACTCTCGGGGGATTCATACGACATAACACATACTTTGTATAGAGTATATTATGTAACATTTTACACTGAAATTCTTGGAGCTTTGAATTCATCGTTGTCCAAAAAGGCAAGGTAAAGATTTTTGACCACTCATCGTTTTGAATGTCAAGAAAACTTGCAAAATAAATCTTAGCCTTTAATAGGGGGATAAAGTAATCTGATGTCAATCTTTTCCTGATATGCATAGTTTTGCATTCATTAAGACGTGTTAGTTTGCCACAATTAAGAAAACCAATTGGTATATCTGGCCTTACAATCTCTGCCTTGCCCTTTTTCCATGGAGTCGGAATCGAATGCAAAATACCGTACCAACATAAAAGATTATAGTGATTACACCCTAGACGAGAGAGTTCCTCCCAGCCTTTCAACTTATTTTCTTCGTTAAAAATATCAGCAACAAATACAATTCCTATTCCATATAAAAACTGGTTAAATACAGGCTTATGATTCACTAGAATTTCTGAATTGTTCCAGGTAACTTGGTGTTCTGTCGGGAGATTAGAAATATAATTGATTTTACTCCAACACACAAGTCTTTCCTTAAAGAAACTTGGAAGTACAACTGGCAATAAATTGACATTATAATTACAATGGATGTTCTTACAACGACCACTTTTTTGAACTCGCAATAACAAACTCTCCCTAAAATGATTATTTTGTTATAAAAAAGCAGAATTCAAAACGTTATTAAATAGTTACGGTTTTCTTTACTCTTAAAGGCATCAATTGATATTCAACCACAGAATGGATTTACGTCGGATGATCTGTTTGCAATTCCTGCATGGCACATCGAAACTGAAGTATATCCAGGAGACAAAGAGGAAGAGTCCAATGAAGTCTCTTACACATATCCAATGGGCATAGGTAAGTGTGTTACCGAACAGATGTTATATGAATTGTGTAATTGAACCCAAATAAAAACAACAACAACAACAACAACAACAACAACAACAACAACAACAACAACAACAACAACAAAGAAAAACAATTTGAAAACAATTAAGTACACACATTTAAGTAAATATTTTGTGCATTCAGCATATCTTCCAGCAACGAAGTGTTTGAAAAGGGAATTGGGCAATTTCACAGATTGGGTGTAACATATGTATGTATATATATTTTATCAGCCAAGTACAGAAATATATATATATATATATATATATATATATATATATATATATATATATATATATATATATATATATATATATATATATATATATATATATATATATATATTAGTTTTGTACATATCCCTTTTCATTTGTAACAGGTCCCGTAATGATGAACGGATGTTGGGGTACTGGTTACCTGCCTGGAGATCCATGTTATGAAAGCCGAGTTCCTTCTAAGTCAACTTGTGTTGTAAGTATACTATCTGAGACATTTTATCAGCCAAGTACAGGAAAAGAGGTCAATTTTTTTTTACCTGGGAAGGCTGGTATTTCCATTTTGTTTGGTGTAAATTCAATGAGTTTTATACACTGAGCCTGTTAGAGTTATGTAATCCTTTGTTTTTGGCCATTGTTCCACTGTGCAATTGTTAATTCCTCTTAATTATTCGTTCAATGTAATGTTGTAATTTATGCATTTTTACTGGAATTCTAAATTATGTGTTTCATTCTGTTTCGATTTTAACTGTGGAACTTTTACCTCTTGAAACGAGTGTTCCTACATACATCGAAGGAGGAATATCCAATACAAACCAATACAACCAATAAAACTAATCAGAAAAGGGAAAAAAACATAGAAAAACAGAAAACCAACAAAGAATTTCAACTGATTTTGTACATATACAGGTACCAAGACATCAGTCGTTGGGTACATCTCAGGAATAAAGACTTCAAAATTCAAATACGTATGGTTTGGTAAATACATCAACCATAACATAGTGCACATATCTTATTGATGTAACTATTAGTTTAATGTTTGATTTACTCATGTATGATAGCTATAGCTCAGACTTTTGCGTTCCAACAATTCAATTATTGTTTGAATGGGCAGAAATCTAAAGGCTTTCAGCCCTTACAGAAAGCATTCAGTTTACACCTGGTATGTTATGTGTCACTATTTATCATTTTTTATTTATGGTATATATAATTAAATCCAAACACAGTTAAACGTAATATCAATTCAACATATCCTATAAATATTGTATCCATTACAACCTCCATCGATTCTTTCTTCCAGAACATGATTGATGCAGCCGCCTTTATTGGTGTTGGATTTGATGGACGTGGGGAATACAATCCAAACAGTCGTAAAATGAGTATTATACAGAGAAACTGCGCTGGTCTTGCTACGTGAGTGGCTAAAATTACTTGATACAACGTGGTTTTTAGTTAATATGAAAACACACAAACACACACACACACACACACACACACACACACACACACACACACACACACACACACACACACACACACACACACTCGCGCGCGCATTTCAAGATGAATACTGGAATATCCTATATTCATATTTGGCCGGGAAAATAATTGGTAAAAAAAAGAGTCAGCTCTTTGACCTCTACAAACTCTCCGTCCGCAGGAAAGCCCAAGCAATTGTTAATGATACCTCACATCCTTTGTACTCGCAGTTTGATTTGTTACCTTCAGGAAGACGATATAGAGTACCTTTAACTCGTAAGAACATTTTTTTAAAAATCATTTATATCAAGTGCAATAATCATACTGAACTCAGACCTGTGATTTTAAGTTTCTGACATTTTTGTTTTAAAGATCTACACTGAATTCGAAGAATACTTTTATGGAAGATTGTAACTGTGTTTGTGCTACTGTAATTATTTTAGTGTGTATATGTATTTTAATGTGCCTTTTATATTTTGGTGAAGCGAAAAGAAAATGTCCGTAAATGGACAATAAAGTTTTATTCTATTCTATTCTATTCTATTCTATTCTATTCTATTCTATTCTATTCTATTCTATTCTATTCTATTCTTATTCTATTCATTCCTGCTTTTTCCCATTGCCTATGTGTAGGTATGATGGTTATGACGTTCCAGACACTATGAATGTGCATGGTATCTATGAAACAGACTCTAAAATGATGACATTCGAGGATAGATACGAATACAGTTCATACTTACAAACAGAAGCTGGTGTATCTGGTAGTTTTTTATTCTTTAGTGCTGGTGTGTCTGCAGCATATGGTACAGCAACTGCAAGTAACCAACAACAATATCTCTCCATCATGGATATGGATATTATAAGGTTTGTCATATTAAATAACACCATATTTAAACTGAATGCCTCCCGTAAGAGCAAAACCATAGATTTTAGTTCTTTCACACATTGTTGGAATGTACAATTTTGAGCTATAGGTATTATACATAATGTACCTATTCATTGGAACATCAATTATATGAAAGTGTATAAAATATGAAGCTTGCATACTTGAGATATTGCCTAATTATTGGAAAATCATCAATTATGTAAATTAACCATTAAGATTATAAGCTACATCAACAAGCTTCAAAAGACACATGCACTTCTTCACTACCAATGCATGCACCTGCACTATCTGAAAGTTAAAGCTTGCATTCTGTCATGAATTGTCATGAATTTGTAATTACTGTGTTTGGATTCAGACATGATACTGTTTATACATGTCGCCAAACACCCAGTTAGAGAAATGAATATGGCTCACATGGGTGTCAGGACAATAAATACACTAATATCGTATGTCTAGAGATTTCAGTCAAGTTAAAGTTTGTTTCATATCCATGACGCTCATAATTATGCACAGAAGGAACTCTCTTTATTTCATTTTGCTACTAGAGGCTACTATGTCCAAGGCAATTTGATTGTTTTCCCATACTTGGAGCAGCAACAATAATATATGCAAAACTATTTTTACTAAAGAATACAAGTGACTGAATAATGCCCCAATCATGTGTTTTGATTACAGGTACGAAATATTCAAAGATGTAGTGACACCAAATGACTTGACACCTGCCTTTCTTCAGGATTTCATGGATCTACCAACTTCCTATACGATTCGAGGAGCTCCCTTCAAGTTTCGTAAGTATTTATAGTTTGATGGACAAATTCGTTGAATACAGTCATTCCCATGATATCGAATATTCTTACTATCAGGAAACCTTAATGGTAAAATTTCATGAATTACCAATTCAAGCGTTTGACAATTTTAATTTTGCTTATGATTCATGCAGTTGATACTTTAAATGGTTGTACTTATTTATTTTTGATAATTAAGCGAACCAATGCTAATTATTTTACAATACAATACAATGCAGTAGCTGCAGTACGCATTTCGATAAATCATTTATCACACAAATTTAAGGGGTCGGATATGAATACTTCTGTCATTTGTAGAAACATAATGGCACTTGTTTGATGTATTGGGCTGGTTCTATGATGTTCTGTCAACGTAGGCAACATGTTTGATATATTTTGTTTTGACATTTTAACATTGACGTTTCCTGTTTCTTTGCCTCAAAAACAAAATGAACTTCAAGTTAAATGTACTATATTAAAAGTAATCATCACTGGCCTTACATGACAAACTATAGGTTGCCAAAAGTCAATGTGTCTACATCCGATTTATACAATCTCAAAATTCTTTCCTTCATAAATAGAGGATTTCATTCTGCGATGGGGAACACACTACATCAAGGCTGGAGAGTTTGGTGGTAGGTTAGAAATTCGAAAGGTTGCTTCGGCTTCTCGTTACAGTTCTCAGGAAGAGTTTGCTGTTGAAGCTAAAGTAGATTATGACTCCTTTTTTTCGAGTTTCCATGCGAAGTTTTCTGCAGAAGGCGGGTCGAGTTCAACAAAGCAATCCAGTTATTCATCAACTAGTATAGTGGCAGTAGGTGGCAGTCAAGAGGTAGCTGCCCTTGTAAGTGACGCAGGTTCTCCAACAATTAAAACAGGTAAGTAATATATGTATTACCATCACTATCTTTGCATATTTTGTCGTATATCTCAAAATTCAAATGATGGGGTTTGGTGGTTTATATTCATCTTTAATATTTATTATAATATTTATTATTCAACAAAGTACAGTGACATATATATATATATATATATATATATATATATATATATATATATATATATATATATATATATATATATATATATATATATATAAACTCAGTATATGTAAAATGTCTATGCTGGCATAAACAGTGTTCAATACATATGTGTGTATAGCGGTATAAATAACACAGTATAGAGTAAGATACACAGGAGCCGTTTACACAGTGTTACAGGGTTACACTGTTACGATCATCAGACGACTAGCGGTATAGTTCTATGAAGTTCCATATCAAAGTTCAAAAATTCCATTTCAGGTAATATGGGTCCCACAGTTGAAGTTGGTCCATACATATCTATTTTGATTTCTGCACTTTGATATTAATTTTGAACAGTTATTTAATAAGTTAGATTTGCCAGCATATATGATGCATAGCTTTCCTGCCAGGCAAGGGTCACAAGCTTCGATACATTAGAATAGGAAGCCGCATGCGTGTGAGTCAATGCTATACTCTTGACCTTAAGTTCCAGACATGTTTTGACAGCTCAGTAAAGCTGTGGCATCTCTTGTTAGTGATGGATTGTTTGTGGTTTGCATGATGGGTTTTGAAAGTGTTATCTATCTGTTAAACCAATATAGTGTTTGCAGCTCTGTATACAATGTTACTATATAGTCGACACCGATAGTTGGATGGACTATTAGCACACCAAGGTCTGCTTGCTTATATATATATATATATATATATATATATATATATATATATATATATATATATATATATATATATATATATATATATATATAGATATATAGATATATATATATATATATAAATGTAAATGTGAAAACGTGTTTTGTTATTTGTACACCAATGATTTCAGATGTTATGAATTGGCTTAAATCTGTACCCGACTACCCTAAAGCATTCAAATTTGGTATGGGTTCAATTACTGATGTACTACACTTCAGACCGGAAGACATTTTCCCAACCGTTGACCATGGAAATTGCGGTGCAAGAGATGACTTAAAGACAGATCCCTTATCACTGAAACAGTACTATGAGGTAGACAAGATAGTAGCCAATGTTACTGTGAAGTCAAAGGTATATTGCTATTACAAGACAAAGGATGAATTTCTTAATGCGATTAGACTTCGACGTAAAGCATTGGAAAAAGCAATCACTATTTACCTGTCTGAGGTAAGCTAACATTTACGTTAATATATGTTAAATAGTTCTCAAATGCAAGCAATGACATTTGACGATGTATAGTCACTTTTCTAGGAATATCTCACTACTATTATGACAGTCATAACTTTGTTCTGAAAGTCACAAATTATGTAATCTAATATTTTTTCCACTGCGATTTATATATATATATATATATATATATATATATATATATATATATATATAAAGACATTTTAGACTTTATTAAAAACACTAGAGGTCGACAACGATAGATGGATGGATTGTTGTCACACATAGACCTGCTTCAATTAGATTTTAAGCAGTGTTAAATTCAAATGTAGATAGGTGGTTACCATGACAATAAAGGAATTCTTGAATTTTGAATAAATCTTATTTGTGAATTAAGATTCAACTTTATGAAAAGATAGTCATAATAAAATAACTTATTAATACAATTTTCGCAGAGATTAGTGGTTACAAATTATTGAATGCAAACATCTAAACTTTTAATCAAAATAAGTTAAAATGACACATAGTTTACACTCCCAAACTCCTTTTCCCATTCCACTGGTACTAAGTCATTTCACTAACTTTTAAATTCAGATCTAACTTGTGACGGACTTAGCAAGCTAAATTTCTAACTTATCAACTTTGGCTGATTAGAAAAATGGGATTGATTGAAATTAATTACATACAATTTGATGAAATGACGTAGGGGAAAAGGAGAGATTCGCTATGATAGCAAACAAATAAACAAATAAATAAATGAATAAATAAATAAATAAATAAATAAATAAATAAATAAATAAGTAAATATAGATATCAATAAAAAGATTCTCGATTTGTTGTTTGTATAATTGTTGTTTTATATCTATTGCTGTAAGTTTTAAATGAATGAAGGACATATGACATTCAGGCTGCTTTGGCAATGTTGTAATTTATGAGGGTAACCGTGTCTGACATTTCTAAGCTGCCTAGCTAAGCTAAAAAAGAATTGACGGTAATCGTGTCTGACATTTCTAAACTGCCTAGCTAGGTTAAAAAAGAAACTAAGCTGCTCTAAAACCCATTGCTAGTGCCCTTTTAATAAATTATTCCATTATCGAGATGGTTTAAGAAATTGCCACCTTATGATCAGTATTGCCTCAGACCACTAAATGAAGGGGCTGAGGTATTGCCAAATAGTTCAGCATGCCATTATGAAACCCTTCGAGAAGCATGAGTCAGGCTGCGGACCAGATCTATTAGACAATAAGCTCACAATCCCTCTATCATCGTTAGGGGACGACTTTGATCAGTTTAGATGTCTACACAGCCAAAACCGGTCTGTCTGTCTGTCAGTCTGTCTGTCAGTCTGTCTGTCTGTCTTTCTGTCTTTCTGTCTGTCTGTCTGTGTCTCTGTCTGTATGTCTGTCTGTCTGTGTCTCTGTCTGTATGTCTTTGTCTGTCTGTCTGTCTGTCTGTCTGTCTGTCTGTCTGTCTGTCTCTCTCTCTCTCTCTCTCTCTCTCTCTCTCTCTCTCTCTCTCTCTCTCTCTCTCTCTCTCTCTCTCTCTCTCTCTCTCTCTCTCTCTCTCTCTCTCATGTCAGTTTTATGATTTGTTAATTGTACATACCAGGGACTGGTGTCAAACGATGAAATAAGTATCGACGGCGGACATGGCTATTGTGAGTTGAGTGAAACAGAACCCGAAGAAGACTCTAAAAGCCCAGATTGGAACTACATGAAGAGCGGAAAATCATTTAGCATAGTTTTTGATATGGAAGAGGACATTGAAGGTGGTCATTATGGTAGCACAATACGAAAGGACCAAATATTTACGGTCAGTCACGTTTGACATGCCTTTATGAACATCACAGTAAAAGAATATATACACATACAAATATATATATATATATATATATATATATATATATATATATATATATATATATATATATATATTTGTGTTATTTGATCAGCCACCTTTTATATATATATATATATATATATATATATATATATATATATATATATATATATATATATATATATATATATATAGTGTCTAATCAAAAACACTGTCGTAAGTTGATTTTATACGATACGGAAACTATATGCGTGTTTGTCTTGTATGAATGATAATAAATCTAATATACTTAATGTATATATGTATATTTGGCATCTGTGTACTGGTTTGCAGATGCACTACTTTGCTGGCAAGTGGTTTGTTGAGAAAACATATGGTAAGGCACGACTTACTGATGGGTACAGTAACGGGGGCAGTGGTAACCCAGGAAACCTTAAGATCTCCGTGAAAGGTATTGTGTTAACGTTCGAGCCCGAGGCTGGTTTGTTCAGGCTTAACGACGAAGATTACGCCGCATCCCTCGTTTTTTGGCCAACCATCTTTGATGGTCTAAAAGGCAAGTGTCGAATTGTGGGTACTTGTGCTGCATAATGGCAAAATAATAGTGACATCAGATTCATTTTGACTATACTTCACATTTTCACCACATATTATCCTGTGTATGAATATATATTTACACGAATGGAAAATATCTTGATGAACACACACACACACACACACACACACACATACACACTACAACAAAATCAAACAAGAATGATGATAAAATAACGAAAATAAGACACTGTGGAGAATTTGGATCTGAAGGAACTGATAGAGAGTTTATGTTACCTTGATCAGTGTTATTCTTGTTATGGGAAACTAAACATGAAAGGTGAGATAATTTTATGTTCAAACATGTCACTCTACACTTGGAAATAAAAATGCTCCATTTTTACATTTCAGGTCAATTTATAGGACGGGTATCGTGGCCAGTGAATTTGGAGACTACTGACACACAAGACCTAGAGGGGAGGTTTATAAAGGGAACAGTACAGAGATTTCCTTGTAATACACATTGGTCAAACCTTCAACTTCTTGATACGACACGTAAGTTAAACCTGCCTTTTCTAACAACAAATACTTTGATAATACCCCGTACGTGTAGTGTTGTTTATTTATTATTTACAATCTCCGCTTTTGGGGGTCTCAGACGTACACTGATGTACAACGTTTTTGAACGTATTGGACACAGTCATAACTGTTTAATTGCAGCGGTGCTCAATTCCGATACAATCCTCTATTTGGGGATTCATAAATTGTATAGAGATTTGTTGTATTTTTAAATGCTTGTATTTGTTCATGTGTGTATTTATCAGGTTGTCTTTTAAAGTCCTATTTGTTTTAAAATGCTGTTTTCCATGTATAGTTTTTATCTATGGGATGTTTCTTCGCGTTTTTGCGTTCTTTTCTCTCCCGAAACAAAGTTAATAATAATAATGAGAACAATAATATAGGAAATCCATGCACCATACCGTTACCATTCAATATCTCCAATTCCAGATGGAGGAGCGTGCCTGTTCTTCTCAGCCGTTAGTGAAGGTACCATTTATGTCGTTTTATCATCTGTTCCGAAGGACAAGACAACTTGGTATTATGTGGAAATATCGCCTGTGTTAGTAGCCATTCACAAGGTATGAGATCATATGTTAAAAATAGTCCCTCTGTGAAAGAGCAAGGAATTTATTTGTAACTCTGTTATGGTTGTATATCCTTGTTCGTGTATGGCAATATTTGCATGCTAAACATCTGTAGTAAGTAGAATGTTTTATTTCGGAATGGAATGGAATGAAATGGAAGGGTATTTATATAAAATTGTTGCTGTTTGAAATAGAAAAGGAAACTGAACGCCTTCCACAAGATCAATGATTTTTATATTTTTTTTATTTGTATACAGTAATAGTTAAAATGCAAACTTCTGAGCTATTGGGATTATACATGATATGCCCCTTCATTGGCAAATGAACTTTACCAAACTATATGAAATTTGAAGCTTGCAAACTTAAAATGGTTATGCAAAGGAATAATGAAGCGACATCAACTAGCTTTATAGGACACGTGTATCTTGTCATTATCAATATATGTACCAAATTATATAGAACTGTAAACTTGTTGATGATCGTTATGTACGTCTGATATGATAATTATTAATAATATCTTTTATCACATTTCTTCACTCGTGATTTTTATACTCCTTAAATAACTACAATTTGTTTTAAATCTATGTCAGTATAACCATGTTTTGATTGAGTCGACTATCAAGAATGCCAAAGGAATTGGCGATGATGTACTTCATCAGAGTTACTTCGTCTGTATTGCTACCTCGACATCTAAGAAGGAAACCCTTATAGAATACGGAAAGTACAACGGTGATAGGGAGAAAATTACCTATCTCACATACACAGACAAACTCGCACACATTATACCAAATTTCTACGCCATTGGCAGTGGAAATGAGTAAGTATTGACATTACTATTGATGACGTCATACGTTGAATGTATTCTCCTGTTGATTGAACTCCTTCTTTAATGTCCAATTGGTGTTCTAGACCTTGACGTTGTCTCTGACTGGGATTATATATTTTTTTGTCATTCAAAAAAACGTTAAGTAACGAAAACATACTTATCTTTTAGCCCTTCATATACATCTGTGTTCTTACATTTTGTTTTGCACAAGCGTAATTAAACCCGTTATATTTATGCAGGGATGTTACCATATTCTACTTGAGTATGATGGATCGTAGCCCACCAAGTAGCACTGAATGTGGTCAAGGAACTCGATTCAATGCTGACAAACAACTGTGTGTGATGGACTGTGATGAAAACTGTCATCCTGATTTTGGTAATTTGACATTCTTGTCTTTCGATAAACGATTTTCTTTTTTTACCACTTTACACATTCCATCTAACTTAAGCTTGAAGATAAGATATGATATCACTTAGATGAATTCATTAAAATTATAAGAATTATGCATACCCCATCGCTAGGTTTTAATCCCAATAACGTTAATATCGAGATTGTTAAATAATTCGACAGTCATCGTATAATCATCTTCGTTATTTCACAGGTTGCATGATCCTTGACTCTGGAGTACAGTCGCCGAAACTCTGCAACGAATGTAAGGATATCAAAGTAATATTAAGCACAGGATTTGAATGCTCATCAACATGCCCATTTAGTACCATTAACGATGGTGGAAATAGGTAAGTGACATTGACATAAATTATTAGAGAGAGAGAGAGGAGAGAGAGAGAGAGAGAGAGAGAGAGAGAGAGAGAGAGAGAGAGAGAGAGAGAGAGAGAGAGAGAGAGAGAGAGAGAGAGAGAGAGAGAGAGAGAGAGAGAGAGAGAGAGAGAGAGAGGGGAGGAGGGAGGGAGGGAGGGAGGGAGGGAGGGAGGGAGGGAGAGAGAGAGAGAGAGAGAGAGAGAGAGAGAGAGAGAGAGAGAGAGAGAGAGAGAGAGAGAGAGAGAGAGAGAGAGAGAGAGAGAGAGAGAGGGGGGGGGGATGATTATATATAAACGTGTCTCACTGGAGATGTTCGATGCAATTTTAGTAGCAGAGCATTATAGCCTAAATCCAAGAATAAGGATGTTACTCGGAGTTTCCTCGCTTCATCAGCGATTATCAGGCGACTGATAAAACTAAGATTGTCAAGGTCGGTATGTAAAGGTAAATGTTTGTGTAACAAGATGGTCGGACCTAAACTATTCCTTACGGAGGTTTTACTTCTATAGTTGTTCATCATCAGCGTATTTTATTTTGTTCTTTTTTTAAACTGATTATAAATGTAACAGCAGCATCTGTTTTGCTACCCATGAAGCTAAAAGTTGATACTCCTTCCATTCACTATTGAGTCATGCTAGGATTTGGCCATGATATATTTCCTTCCAGTTTATTTATATTTTTTCCAAACAGATATAGTCTTACAAAAATCAACATAATCTTTTTTTTTTATAGAATTTGTCCGTGTAAATGGTTTGAAATTAATGCGTCCAAGATTGCCCTACTGGAATGTATGCTGATCCTGACACAAGACAGTGTGTGGGTAAGTTATGGAATGTTTTCTATAGTCATTAGAGAATAGCGCTAGTACCAGGAAGTGGTATATGTTTACATTGAGAGGAATTACAATTTCTTCATCAAAACAAACGAACCACCCCTGTTCAAATATTTCTCTCGAAAAACATGGTTTAACATCAGGGTCATGGGTTCGATTCCCTTGGAGATAGTGTATTATTTTTTGACACCCCAAATCCACGATTCGACATGCATTCTACATACTCGATGAGCAGGTTGTATTACTCTGCTATGTCCCATTACAAGAAGAGTACTAATTTGAGGATTCAATATAACTCTGTAAGTTGTCTCAAGCTAAGTTTTTGTACCCTTCTACAGACAATTGGCGTGGGTCTATGTTTATTCGTCAGCATAAAAAGAAAATCAATAGCTTCAGTAATTTTCAGCACAATAAACTAACATCATTCAATGCTATCAGACATTAGAAGGGTCCAGAATCATCATTGGTAAGGATGTGATCTCACCGCTGCAACCACATTGATAGTTATAAAGGCCTTCATTGTTTCTTATTATTACCACCATAGTGAATTTTTGTGAAAGCAATGCATTACTCAGTACCTGTGTTTGAATCTCATTGCCTGAGCTGAAGTCCGGAACTTCCAAACATTAGATGAGCACAGTCCGGACATTCCCTGGGTTCAGCTGGCTCAACATCTCCATTCACCACAACATATCATACCGTTCCCCCTTTACTTCTGCCACATCCACTCCTTTGCTCACACCACACCACAACTAACAATTGATTCTCAGTACCACGGTGGCAGTGGTAGGATGTTCCAGCATTAATTGGGATTTTAAACCTGTGACAGCGTTGGGATGACAAATTACAAACAACACAAATGCAGATAATATAGTGAATCAAAGTAAAATGTTTCTCTACCCCAATAATTCCATTTTTAGCTCAACTGTCAGTGAGAGCTGAGGATAGTGTCAGGTTTAGTCTCCGTCATTGTCCGTTTTCTCTTGTCTGTTGTCTGTCATTGTGTCAACTTTTTTGTGGTCGAATTGCTTTGATGTTTGGCTGTATGTACCTTGGGATTCGTTTTATCTTTTTCTATGCCGAGTTGGTATGCCATTTTCTATTGTTAGTGTTGTTTGGGTATTTTGGTCAAAAATCGTATTTTGGACTTCTTGTGGTTGGATTTCTTTGATATTTGATATGTATCTGCCGGGGGGGGGGGGGGGGCTCTTCATGCAGGCTGATATGAGTCAGCTTCTTTTTTAGCAGATTTACGGGTATTTATGGTCGAAAATGATATTGTTGACTCTTTTCTAATACTAGCTGTCAGGTTGCTTTGATTTAAATCTATTTAAATGTGTTAATGTCAAGTTGCCAGTAATCATTTTCTTATTTATCAGATTTGTTTTGATATTTTAGAATTCTACTGGGACTGGATTCCCCCAGTAATTACTGAAGGCTCCCTAAAGCTATATCATTATATATGTTATATATTTAAAAGATAAACACAATTGATGTAAAATCGTACCTAATTTTAAATACACAAACAATACATAAAGAACAACTTGTTTATTTACCAGTAAAAGTGTCTGAATTGTGGAGAGCTGACCTTCGATGCGGACCCGCCTATCCTCAGTCTAATGGAAATCCAACACAATGTAACCCTGACGGAGAATTCCCATGTTGCTCAACTGCTAGTTGGTGTGGTAAGACTCCGGCTCACTGCGAATGCGATGGATGCATTGATTATAAAGGTATTGTATATTTATGGTATTTAAATGGACACAAGCCGAGTGTATATCCTTTCCCCTTTTATTGTCTTCTATATGATACTGTCACTGTATTTCTCTGTCTTCAGGCATTGTTGCAACAGTTAGTTACATAGTAATGATTTCCTCAATATTTCGTAGCAACCAATGTCTCTCATTATCCATATATCATTTGCTATTTACCCTAAAGGAAAGTTTTCATATAGTTTTCTAGTCAAACCATGAAACATCAAATGAGAAATCCCATTTCCCCAGTACAGTTGGAGCTTGAAACACAAAGTATAATAATAAATCATATATTTCTTTTGCACTAACCTTATCAAGCCGTTTTTGTCAAATATAATAACATAAGTGGAGCTATTTCGACCACAAGATTGCGTGTCGAAACGATAAACCAGTTTAAACTGAATACATTCCGGAAGGGTATAGTCTTGCAATTTAATGATTTATGCAACAAATTAAGCTCTCTATCTGTGATTTTTCAAGTCCCAATGAAAGTTGGTTGTCAAAAATGTTGTTCAAATGCCCGCCTCCTATTCTCAGCACAGGAAAGCTTACCATCCTCGATTTCACTCGGCTTTCATGTTCCCCTGTATATGGGGGATATGCACACCTGTTTCAACGGCAAATAATAAACGAAATTCAAACCCACGTAACATTGCTATAATTACGCATCAAAAAGTTTACAAATTTCATGGTAAGCATGGTAACAGTTTCACAACTTTAATACATTGAAGTGATACGGTATTATTGCCCTACTTCGTCACCGTGTGAAGTGTATACATACCTGTTTCGACCGACAGATTTACCATCTACTCCAAATCCTATAAGTTTCTGTTTCCAACTTTCATCAACTTTGTCACATATAGTTTTTGTCAAGATTTTGTTGAGTGGCACGCCCTCAATGTACACTAAGTATATAGAGGTCAATGTATAGCTCACCAGTGTGGATACATTGTTGCAAAATCATGCACAATGGTCTGCTGAATAGAAGTATTGATTGTTACCGTCATAGGCAGTAGTGAACAACAGTGTTGTAGGCAAATTTCGTCGTTGGCTTGGTCCATTTTCCATACATCTCGGTATAAATGATAGATATTTGATAACTATGAGAGATCGAGTGTGTTTATTTCCTGCGATACCGAGCTAGATAAACGATTACAAGCCTTGCAACAAACAGTGCTAGTTTGTTATCAGGAGAAATCGGAAAAGAACATCATGGTAGAAGGAGACGGTTCGAGGTCTATATAATACTTCCTAAACTTCTAATCGAAAATCTAAAAGAATACGATTTCTCTTCATTCATCTGTGCATTAGTGTGTGAAATTTCAAAATAGCATGTTAATATTTGACGAAATTCAAACGATGATAAATATTTCACCTGTTTGTGAACTACGCGCCCATTGTAAACCTATCTTAAGGCCAAGAGAAAAAGAGGAACTGTTTTCTGGTGAGTTTGCATCACTTAAATTGCCCAACCTCGATCTTCCTTTTTCTCATGTTTGTCCAGCCAATGCAGACTACAGATCCAAGGGAAACACAAAATAACTCTCCCTACATTAATTACTACTTCAGGGAAGACAACTACAGAACTAATCATGAACAATTAACAAAACAATTCGCGTCGTCACACCACTTTAGGCAACATTTCAGGACCAGAAACAACAATTTTCTTTTGTGTGACCAACAGGTCTAATTACCGAAAATATGCCAATAGCTTAATAAAACTAAAAGCTAAATCAATAATATTTGGGAACAGATGCGCTCTGATATCGCAAACGTATGTACCAAGTTATAATGAATTTGAAGCGTGCATGCTTGAGATGTAGCCTAATTACCGAAAACCATTAATTACGTTAATTGCTCATTAATATTCACAGGATATTTACCAAAACCTGGTCAGTTTTTGCCATTACCCTACCGAACACGTGTGCTGAATTTCGTTCAAATTGAGCCATCTGTTTTGGACAAACCCTTGACACAGACATACACACAGAACCCCCCCCCCCCCAAGTATCTAATTATGGAAGGAAAACAATAAGCTCCCTAATCCTCCCCCCGTAATTACTGAAGGCTCCCTAAAACTATATTACATTATACTATTCTACATGTTATGTATAAAGGAGAAACATTACAGATGATTGTAAAATCGTACATAATTGTAAATACACAAGCACTATCTAAAGACCAACATTTTTATTTACTAGTAACAGTTTCTCAATTGTGGAGAGCTGACCTTCGATGCGGGCCCTCCTATCCCCTCGCTAATGGAAGTCCAGCACAATGTAACCCTGACGGAGAATTCCCATGTTGCTCAACTGCTAGTTGGTGTGGTAAGACTGCGGCTCACTGCGATTGCAGTGGATGCATTGATTATAAAGGTATTTTATATTTATAGTATTTAAATTGACACAAGCTTAGTGTATATCTGTTTCCCCTTCTATTGTCTTCTATATGATACTGCATTTCTCTGTCTTCTGGCATTGTTACTACAGTTAGTTACATAGTAGTGATTTCCTCAATATTTCGTCGCAACCGATGCCTATCATCATGTATTTAATTTGCTATTTACCCTACAGGAAAGTTTTCATATAGTTTTCCAGTCAAACTGTGAACAATCAAAGGAGGAATTCTTTTCCCAGTACAGTTGGAGCTTGAAAAACAAAGTGTAAAATCAAATCATACATTTCTTTTGTACTAACCTTATCAAGGCGTTTTTTCTCAAATATAATAGAAAGAGCTGAGCCATTTCGACCACTAGATTGTGTGTCTAAACTATACCCCAAGAGCCGATTTCTGAAAAAAAGTGAGCGCCCTAACCCCCCCCCCCCCGTAATTACTTAAGGTTTATTAAAACTATATTGCATTATATTATTATACATTTATATATAAATGAGAAACACTAATGATGTAAAATCGTACATAATTGTAAATACACAAGCACTATCTAAAGACCAACATTTTTATTTACTAGTAAAAGTTTCTCAATTGTGGAGAACTGACCTTCGATGCGGACCCTCCTATCCCCTCGCTGATGGAAGTCCAGCACAATGTAATCCTGATGGAGAATTCCCATGTTGCTCAACTGCTAGTTGGTGTGGTAAGACTGCGGCTCACTGCGATTGCGATGGATGCATAAGTTATAAAGGTATTGTATATTTATTGTATTTGAATGGACACAAGCTGAGTGTATAACCCTTTTCCCCTTCTATTGTCTCCTATATAACACTACATTTCTCTGTCTTCTGGCATTGTTACAACAGTTAATTACGTAGTAGTGCCTCAATATTTCGTATCAACCGATGTCTCTCGTTATCCATGTATTTAATTCAAAGGTAATAAAAGCAGCGGAGGTAGTTCGACCACTAGATTGCGTTCTAAACTATATCCCAAAACCGATTTCTGAAAAAAGTGAGCGCCCTAATCCCCGCCCCCGTAATCACTTAAGGTTCCCTAAAACTATATTGCATTATATTATTATACATTTATATATAAAGGAGAAACACTAATGATGTAAAATCGTACATAATTGTAAATACACAAGCACTATCTAAAGACCAACATTTTCATTTACTAGTAAAAGTTTCTCAGTTGTGGAGAACTGACCTTCGATGCGGACCCTCCTATCCCCTCGCTGATGGAAGTCCAGCACAATGTAACCCTGACGGAGAATTCCCATGTTGCTCAACTGCTAGTTGGTGTGGTAAGACTGCGGCTCACTGTGATTGCAGTGGATGCATTAATTATAAAGGTATTTTATATTTATGTTGTTGTATTGTTGTTGTATGTTGTTGTTGTTGTTGTATTTTATTTATTAACGTGTCCTATGTGGACTTAAAGAATACATTTGTTTATATGATCTGGTACTATTGTTATTAAAACTTGCCACATCCAGCCCCTTGGGCTAATAAGACACAAATCCAACTTGTTGCAAAATAAATAAATACATAAAGAAAGAAACATTTTTTTTCAAGTGTGAGGAGTATATCTTACAAATTGTACATTGTCTCCTTTCTCTTGTTATAAGCATCAAAGATAAAGTTTGCCAACAGGTCAGGTGTTTTGATCATCAGTAGTTCAATCTTATCAATAATTTGAAAAGCACTGAATTCTGGGTATAGAGCACACACTCTACTAATTAAAGTATCTCTGAAAGAATTATACAGACATTAATGATGTAAAATCGTACATAATTGTAAATACACAAGCACTATCTAAAGACCAACATTTTTACTTACTAGTAAAAGTTTCTCAATTGTGGAGAACTGACCTTCGATGCGGACCCTCTTATCCCCTCGCTGATGGAAGTCCAGCACAATGTAACCCTGACGGAGAATTCCCATGTTGCTCAACTGCTAGTTGGTGTGGTAAGACTGCGGCTCACTGTGATTGCAGTGGATGCATTAATTATAAAGGTATTTTATATTTATGTTGTTGTATTGTTGTTGTATGTTGTTGTTGTTGTTGTATTTTATTTATTAACGTGTCCTATGTGGACTTAAAGTATACATTTGTTTATATGATCTGGTACAATTGTTATTAAAACTTGCCACATCCAGCCCCTTGGGCTATTAAGACACAAATCCAACTTGTTGCAAAATAAATAAATAAATACATAAAGAAAGAAACATTTTTTTTCAAGTGTGAGGAGTATATCTTACAAATTGTACATTGTCTCCTTTCTCTTGTTATAAGCATCAAAGATAAAGTTTGCCAACAGGTCAGGTGTTTTGATCATCAGTAGTTCAATCTTATCAATAATTTGAAAAGCACTGAATTCTGGGTATAGAGCACACATTCTACTAAATAAAGTATCTCTGAAAGAATTATACAGACATTAATGATGTAAAATTGTACATAATTGTAAATACACAAGCACTATCTAAAGATCAACATTTTTATTTACTAGTAAAAGTTTCTCAATTGTGGAGAGCTGACCTTCGATGCGGACCCTCTTATCCCCTCGCTGATGGAAGTCCAGCACAATGTAACCCTGACGGAGAATTCCCATGTTGCTCAACTGCTAGTTGGTGTGGTAAGACTGCGGCTCACTGCGATTGCAGTGGATGCATTGATTATTCAGGTATTTCATATTTATAGTATTTAAATGGACACAAGTCGAGTGTATATCTGTTTTCCCCTTCTATTGTCTTCTATATGACACTGCATTTCTCTGTCTTCTAGCATTGTTACAAAAGTTAGTTACTTAGTAGTGATTTCCTCAATATTTCATAGCAATCGATGTCTCTCATTATGTATCAAATTTGCTATTTACAGTAAAGGAAAGTTTTCATATAGTTTTCTAGTCAAAATGTGAACAATCAAAGGAGGAATTCTTTTCCCAGTACAGTTGGAGCTAGAAAAACAAAGGGCAATAACAAATCATACATTTCTTTTGTACTAACCTTATCAAGGCGTTTTTCTCAAATATAATAAAAATAGCTTAGCTATTTCGACCACTGGATTGTGTGGCTAAATTATAACCTAGAACGGATTTCTGAAAAAAAGTGAGCGTAATTACTGAAGGTTTCCTAAAACTATATTGTATTATATTATTATACATTTATATATAAAGGAGAAACACTAATGATTGTAAAATCGTACATAATTGTAAATACACAAGCACTATCTAAAGACCAACATTTTTATTTACTAGTAAAAGTTTCTCAATTGTGGAGAACTGACCTTCGATGCGGACCCAGCTATCCCCTCGCTAATGGAAGTCCGGCAATATGTAACCCTGGCGGAGAATTCCCATGTTGCTCAACTGCTAGTTGGTGTGGTAAGACTGCTGCTCACTGCAATTGTGATGGATGCATTAATTATCAAGGTATTGTATATTTATGGTATTTAAAGAGGCACAAGCTTAGTGCATAACCCTTTTCCCAGTCTATAGTCTTCTATAGGGCACATTCACTGTATTTCTGTCTTCTGTCACTGTTAGTTACATAGTAGTGATTTCCTCAATATTTCATAGCAACTGATGTCTTTCATTATCCATGTATTTAATTTGCTATTTACCCTAAAGGAAAGTTTTAGTATAGTTTTCTAGTCAAACCATGAACAATCAAAGGAGGAATCCCATTTCCCCAATACAGATGGAACTTGAAAACCAGAGTGTAATAACGAATCATATATTTCTTTTGTAGTAACCTCATCAAACTTTCGGAAGAGATTCTCTTCAGGTGTTTGAAAATTGTTGGAAACATTTGTTCTAATCTTTACCTTTCATTAGTACTTGGGATTGCATCGAGTAATCCAGCATAATATAAAAATCAATTTGAACCTGAAATTTTTCTGTTTGAAATCATTCCAAAAGAGTATATTCCCATTACGACCAAACAAATTTTTGTGAAGTATTTGATTACTACATGCCTGACGCTCGAGAGATTGTACTATCTTTCATGACTACAGAGGTATTAATGTATTCCAGTTTTTTTAGGTGATCTCTGATGATATCTCTGATGTAAAATATACTCCAATCATACAATTTGCTTTCCTAGCTGTTGAAACGCTCGTCTAACTTTAAGCAGGACAAGAATTAGAATCATCATGATATGAATAATTTCGTCTCCACTTCAAAAGCGACATTTAGATTTACAAAATAGCAATCTTAGATCAAATATAATATTTTTCTTATTGAGTACTTCAACTATCTGTAAATAGTCATTGCAAAGCAATATATAACCACTTAATAATTTTTACTATCATGGCCTTCAATAGTTGAACACCGTGTGGAACACTGTTCAGGAAAATGCTTGACGATAGATGTCTATTCGCCAAGACTCCAATGCAAGTACTTCGGGACTTAGTGTGTCTTATTGGCTGGTTTAAATTTGTTCACTGAAAAAAACTAAATTATTCATGAATTATTTTTCGACTGAAAAGTGTAAAAAAAAATAAGTTTGTGTTATGTTGAAAGATTTAGACAACTTTAAAATTCCTGACGCAAACTACCTGTATATAACGTGGCCTTACATTGTGACAAATGGATACAAATATTGTATACTTTTTAGTAAAATATTAATTCATTATATATACTTTTCATCGTAACCACCACATCCAATAGGTAGGACAGCGACAATCCAAAATTTATGACACTCTGGGCTTTAACGCGTGAGAGAACGTGTTGTCTTGATAGGGCAAACCTCAATCTGATTAAAATCTGATGTAGTGAAAGTGGTTAGATGCCTTTATTTACCTCTGTTTTCATCGGTTTGTGTTTTGTGATATAATATCAAAGTATGTAACATACTGATAATCATTCAAACATCGTTCACAATTCTATGCAAATGTATACCTTTAACACACCCTGCATTTCATGTAACAATTGATTTGGTTTTACCTTATGAATTAATTAATAATCTAAATGAGTTTGATCAATTTCTGGTGTGAAAATTCGGTCTAAAAGGTACGGGGCGGAATGGTATGAAGTTTAATTGGGATGTTTCCAGGAGTGTCTAGATGAAGAAAATTCAGGATAAGATGACCCCTATAATTGATAAACAAATCAGAACTCATAGTATGTGATTTGCGGGATTGTTGTAATATGCAGTGTCAATATTTATATCACATGGGGACTATGATAATGTACTTATACACATACATTAGCCAGATTCCTTTTAACTGTGATTTGTACCATTGTATAATATTAAGCCCCTTTACTTGTAATAATAATTATATAATTATATAATATCATATAGAAATAATAATTCTAATAATAATCATGTTTATTTGAATATTCTCCACTCTAAGGAGGGTAGATTGTTATGCTGAGTTCAAAAAAGGGGGTCATTTTATGAACATACATTGCCATGGTAACCCAATTCACCATAATATGTAGATTATTTTTCCCCATTTTGACATAAAACATGGAAAAAAATAAAATCTATTTTAAAAAATCCCTTGGTTTTGAAAATTTATGAGTCGGTGCATTTCAATGTAACACAAATTGTGAGGATAGCTGTTTCCATTGAAACATATAGGAGGCTTAAAAGTATTGTTTTGGTGAAATATTTTCTGCTGACGAAATAATGTTATGAATTTAGTATTAATTAGGATTATTTGAATATTGACCACCTAATGTGGGGTAGTTTGTTATATAGAGTTCAAAAACAATTATATTCTATGAAAATTAGTTGCCACAGTTACAAAATCATGTACCTTCCTAAATTTTACAAAGTTCGGTGCACTTTCAAATAATACAGGATACTGTAAATGAAACACTGACACTACTAGGCGATATTTCATTATATTCCTGCAATGTGTAGTTCTTAGAAAGTGTTCATACTTAGCACATAAACTTGAAGACGCTGAGTTGTAAACATTGTTAAGTTGTTGTAGTTCATTCAATTTGAAAAGTGTTGAATAACTGCAACAGCTCCTTGACTTTGGTTCATGATTATTCACGTGAAAGTAAATCCAGGTATTACATTTTCTGCAGAGCACAAGAATCCCTGTGCCAGTACATGATTTCAGGACAGCAGGTTTCAAACAAACAACATTCTGAATTTCTCTTCAGTCGGGGACTTCATTCGGTATCTTGAAAGTTTAAGGAAAGCTCACAAGACAAATTCAAATACGTGTGTTTGCCTTGATTGCTATACTGTCTGTTGGTCCTACAATATTTGCCTATTTCAAGACAGAGATGTACTATTGCAATCAAAGTCATCATTTCAGACATGAAAGCACTCTAACCCCTGGGCAAGTAAGCCAAAATGTAAATGTGTGAGCCTCATTCCCTCATTCTGAGGATTTTGTTTCAAAAGTTAGAACATACTACAGATGCATAACGACGTATACGTCATGCTGATATGTACAGATGTACATACCTCAATTCTCAAACTGTACCGATTTTCGCATAGACAATGTTTGATTGTACAAATTTTGCAGTTATCAGTTTGAAGTCACTCCAGAAACATTCGTAGTTGATTCTTCTCCAGTTTTGAGTGAAAACTTCTTTTCAATCGAGAATTTCTATCATCCATGCACATATATGTACGTACGTACGAACGAACATGGACTTGTCTAACATGAAGGCCTTACTAAACCTTTTTCTAAGAAGCTAGGGAGTTAATAGTGCAAAGCGCATATGCATGTACCATACATTCAGTAGTTAAATAGCTATATTCAGTACATTCTTCACTTCTCAAATATTAAAAAGACGTGCTCTCTCCAACACCTATTTCTATAGCAACTGTTCCTGATGGCAGACTATATCCTACAACCACTATTTCAATTTTAAATTGAATCTTTTTCAATGTTTAAAAAATGGAACTGAATAGGTGAAGAAAAATAGTGATCATTCCTTAGTACATCTACATTCCTTTTAACTGTGATTTTTATTATTATATAATATTAAGCCCCTTCACTTGTAATAATAATAAGAATTATCATATCATAATGATAATAATATTATTATCATTATATGATAATAATACAATAATAATTTTAAGTTCATTTTTTCTCTTATTTTTTAACTAGGTAACAACTAAGGAATCACTCGACGTTGTTGTGCAGCTGAAGGTGAAACATAAAGACAAAACATAGCTGGGAAATAAAGAAACTGAAAGTTATGCATTATGTCTATAATTATGTATTAATTCTTTCCATAGTATAGGTAGTACATGAATCTAATGAAAGAGAAAGTAGTCATAACTACAGATTTGATTTGCTTCAAAGTTAATATTATCACACACAGGCAGATTGACAGACAACAAGACAGACAGAGAGACAGACAGACAGAGAGACAGACAGACAGACAGACAGACAGACAGACAGACAGACAGACAGGCAGTCAGGCAGCCAGACATACATACAGACAGGCAGACAGGCAGTCAGGCAGCCAGACATACATACATACATACATACATACATACATACATACATACATATATATATACATACATTCATACAAACATCTTCTCGGGATATAATAAGAATTTGGTATTTTAACTTTCAGTCTGGTATAGAATTTATGTGGCATAATAAAGTTGGTATATTACCTCAATCGTCTTCCGAGTCAGTTCATGAATAAATAACCACAATACTTTTACAAAACTTCCATACCCCAGTGCCACTCTATACATTTTTGTCCTTCTCAGCTTCTATTGCTTCTGAGATCATTGTAATTTTTCTTAAAATAATCTGGACAACAAAGGACACACTTCTTTGCAATTGTTTTAATGGCATGTTAACAACGGCAAAGGCGTAAATGTGTGTGTGTGTGTGTGTGTGTGTGTGTGTGTGTGTATGTGTGTGTGCGTGTGTGTGTGTTTGTGTGCACGTGAACGACTTAAACTCTAAAAACGCAAAACCAATTACCATGATATTTGGTGGGAAATGAATTATAATTGTATACACGTGGTGTCTAGTTGGGAAATTGTTCAAAGCGAAATGATCGCATCACATGTGTGAGATTTCGGTCAAAAATGTGATTTTTGGTAGAAAGAATCCAAACTTAGAAAGTACTGGTCATATCAGTCTGAAATGTGAGGAAGCCTTTTTAGGAGGCTTAACATTAGAGAAGTGTTCATGACATGATGGATCCCACCAGTGATAAGCAAATTAGAGCTAAAATGTGTCTTTTTGGTAAAAGAGATCTATAATTTCAAAACAACTGAGCACACTGGGATGAAATTGGGTTGTGGTATTCTTAAGGGTGTTTTGATTCTAAATTGTTCATGATATGATTATCACATCGGTGTTATGCAAATTTATTTTGATAACACAATCTTTTATAAAATGTTGACAAATCAAAGAGAACCAATGCTGGGGTTAATATACTTCAAGGCCATAAGTACCTAATATACATAAATTTGGGACCGGCAAAATAATCTTCCATTTGATTAGCATATTTTCAGAGCAATTGTCATGGGAATATGTACAAACTATATCCATCTGTAACAAGAGCTAAGAACTATCATGATGAAAGTTTGTAATGTGCATCTAACTACTAGCTGCCTCTCTACCCGTCATGTCACATGACAGAGACGAATTAAAAACGAGAAACTAGACATCATTGGACAAATAATTTCTGCGTGTGACATGTTAGCTTACATTCGGTTCACAGAATGGATGACAATGTATATCTATACATGGCTCAACATCCGATACTCAACTACTGCAATTCGGAGTACCACAGGGTTCAGTGCTTGGTCCACTTTTGTTCTGCATTTACATCCTACCACTTGCTCAGCTCATTCGAAATCACAATATCAACTTTCATCAGTATGCCGACGACAATCAACTCTATCAGTATTTCTCCCAGTCTGACATCCTATCTACAGTACACGAGATGGAAGGAATGGTTCATGAAATAAAAATGTGGATGACAGAAAATAAACTCCAACTCAATGACGGCAAAACTGAAGTACTTTTGTTAAGGTCCCAGTTCAACCGTTCACCTCGTCCTATTGATCACATGATAATTGGATCAAGTTCTATTCCAATTGTAAACTCTGCACGGAATATAGGAGTAACATTTGATGAAAACTACACTCTATTTAAGCACGTTCATATGATATGCAAGTCAGTTTACTACCACCTCCGTCAAATAAGCCATATTCGCCAGTATCTAACTAAGAAAGTCTGTCAGATGTTAATACATGCTCTAATCACATCAAAACTAGATTACTGTAATGCACTCCTGTGTGGTCTACCATCTTCATCAATTCTACCACTTCAGCATGCCCTGAACTCAGCAGCCAGAATTGTGTCTCGCACTCGGAAATATCACCACATAACCCCTATACTTATGGAATTACACTGACTACCAGTACACTACAGAATCCAATACAAGATCCTGCTACTCACGTACAAAGCTCTGAACAACACTGCTCCTGTCTACATATCTGATCTAATCAACCTGAAAGTGTCATCCAGAGTTCTCCGATCAAACGACAAAATCCTACTTCATGAACCACGGAGTAACCGGAAGACCTATGGTGATCGTGCTTTCTCGCGTACCGCCCCCTTCGCTTGGAACAATGTCCCTCTAGAAGTGCGCCAGTCACCCAGCCTTGCTATTTTTAAGAAGCGCATCAAGACTTATCTGTTTAGCAGAGCCTACTTTCATCTCTATATACCCACACTTTTGTAAAGCGCCATTGAACATTGCTACGTAGTGGAGTTTGGCGCTATATAAATCTCTTTGATTGATTGATTGATTGATTGACAATGTGATTAGTACGTGCCTTTCTGTGTCACAGAAATTGGTTAAGCAACAGAAACAAAGTAAAAATTTTCTTCCATCTCCTCTTCATACTTCGTCTGGGACATGGGAAAGGGTACTTCAAAATTTTATGAGCCTGGCAGCTGGAATTCGAAAACAATTGATGTGCGGATGTTTGTTTTATTTATTTACGTGTCCTGTGTGGGCTGACCAAGCGAACATTTCGTTCAATACAAATACACGTACCTGGAACACAGTATTACTCTCTTGTATATAAAGTTAAGTGAATATAAATACATATGTTTTATTTGAAGCTATGAAATGAAAGAAAATTGTAACTATGCTAAAAATCATGGGTTTTTTTCCAAGTTTTTTCGAAATTTCGTTGGTTCACTTCAAAAATCTCCGGGACGAAACTCTTTCTGACTCTAACACAAGCATTGCCCAGCCTTTGTGTTTTGCATGAATTGAAATACTTCAGACTATTTCACTTTATTCAAGTCATTTCATCAGCGGAATTCCTAGTCTAATCGACAATGAATGTCAAATAATACACTATGTGTGAACTCTCAACTAAACGGGTCAATTTATATATATACTTTAGTAATGTTTATGATTTTTGTTATAGTGTATATTATTCATGTATGTGTATTATCAACAGTTCATTTTCAATTCAAAGTAAACTCATTTCATTCAAGTCCCTGATGCGCTTCAATTATTTCACTAAAATGGGTCATGGCAAAATGCACGGTATACTTATAGACCAAGTTACTGTATAAAGACAGAATATCAAAGATAACACAAGAAGCATTGTCAATCAAAATTTACATTACCTCTTAATATGATAAATTATTCCACGAATTGCATGTTTGTTTCCATAGTAATACTGGCTGATTCCATGAAACAGTAGAGTAATAAAGTAAAATGTTATATTTGATACAACCTTTTTACATTGTTATGTTTCTACTGTAGCAACCATGACAACGTTTCGATAAGGATGAATAACAAAATGTATGACCTAAATTAGGCGATAAGCAATAATGAACAGTTAATTTCCGTGATAATCCAAGCATTACCTCGACTCAGTGTTTGTACGATACCACAAAACCACTCGCATGGCACGATGCTTTTAACGTCTCGCACAACGTTTTTCTTTGTTGAACTTACAAATTACATAAATAAAACAAGCAGTCATTAGAGATAACTCAGCCGTGCAATGGATGTTTACAGAGAATTGATACCAGGCATGGCAGTGTGATGTATTAGATTGTATGAAATATAGCGCCAATGGCATTGTAACACAACTGTATAATTGATTGAACATTTCCATACATTTTTGAATGTTTATTTATTTGTCAATTAACCAATGTTATCTTTGCAAAATAAGCGATCACTTGGCTGTTGCTATGGGTGTGGTCTTGTTGCTAGGCTAATTTACATACATTTTTTGAATGTTTATTCAATTGTCTATTAATACATATCGTTATCTTTGCAATATAACTAATTATTTGGCTGTTGCGTGGTCCTGTTGTTAGGCACATGTACATACAGTTCTCGTTCAGTTGTCTATTAATCGTTGTTATTTTGTGATATGCGTGATCATTTGGCTGTTGCTATGGGCATGGTCTTGTTGCTAGATACATCTGCATACATGTTTTGAATGATTGTTCACTTGTCTAAAAATATCTGTTATCTTTGTGGAATACACCACCGTTTGGCTGTTGCTATGGGCGTGGTCATTGTTGCTAAGGATATTCACATACATGTTTTGAATGTTTACTCACTTGCCTACCTGATGATGTTATTTGACCCAAATACACTGCTATTTGGTTGTTGCTATGGACATGGTCATTGTTGCTAGGGCCAAATTATTTTACAGAAAATTTGCAGAATATCACTTTTAGTAACATCTCACCCAAGTGTTAGTCTCATTCGCAAAGTACTTTGTGAGAAATTCACATTTTAACACCTAATTTGCATATCACTCATGAGATCATTATATGCTTGATAATTCTTCATCTATATATCCCCAGATGCATCCCCGTCAAATTTCAGTCCAATCTGCTCAGTAGTTTTGGAATTAAAGACTTTTGACCAAAAGGACAGCCCTAATTTGCACATCACTATTAAAATCATCATGCCATGAATACATTTAAATTAAACATGCCCCTAAGAACATTCCCACCAAAGTTCAGGCCAATCTGTCCTGTAGTTTTGGAGTTTACGTTTCTTGACCAAAAATCACATTTTTTACCCGAAACGCTCATCTCTGTAGCATGAATGAACCTGTTGTAATCACAGTGTCTAAAAACAGCATTTCCAAGCAACCTCAAACAGAGGTTAATTTTGATGCCATTGACATTTAGATGTGAAGTAGCCCATAAAATATTTAAATGATTTTATTGCATCAATAAAACAACCTTTATTTCTAATCTAAATTAAAGCATTTTCACACACACCACAAATCATGTTTTTTTACCCATAACGCACATTTCTGATGCGATCATTTTCACTTGAACAATTTCTCATCTATACACTTGAAGTAATGCCCCCACCAATTACCAAGGCAATCGGATATACGGGGTAGTTCTTTGGTCTTGTCTAAGAACTGAACCAAGTCAGTTCACATATGACTGATGAATAATGGCTCATGACATGTTAACAAATCAAAATGGCTCTAAGTCGGCTAAATTATATCACATTCCAAAGCAAACTACGTCCAGCAGGGACGAATAAAACACACACACACACACACACACACACACACACACACAAACAAACAAAACATGATACATTTTATCTCAACTTTGAACATAAACATTACAAGCACTCTAAGGCAAACTAGACACACATAAGGGAGCGATCAGTTTTATGGGCCGGGGGGGGGGGCAAATAAGGGGGGGGGGGTCATATCAATTTGCTACTCAAAGGAGGGGTCATTATTTTTACGAAGTGTAAAAAGGGGGAAGGGGATCACCTTGTTTTCGACAACTTAACAAAATCATGGGTCACGCTCCTGTACTTAAATGTCCATACATTTAATATCATAACTAGGCAAAGCCCATAAGCTCACATACGGAAGATTCATTTGCGACCATCTGCCACATGATGATATCACAGATAACGCCCTCTGCATGGAGAATACACATAATATATAGAACATTCATGAATAATTATTGCGCCGCAATGCATCCTTGGTTAAAACCACCAAAAAACATCGCATAGTACTTCGCATAGTCATATCTAGGCAAAGCTTATAAGCTTGTGCAGGGTAGATTCATTTGTGACCGACTGCCTCATGGTGATATTATAGATAGCACCCGCCACATGGAGAATGCACAGAGTATATAGAACGCGCATACATAGTCATTGCGCTGCTATGCATCCTTGGGTAAAACCACCAAAATAACATCGCAAAGTATATACGATGCACATGCATACTAGTCGTCGAGTCGTTTGCATACAATTTTTGAACATTTAGTCATTTTTCTATTAATCCCTGTTATTATCTTTGCAATATAAGTGATCATTGGCTGTTGCTATGGGCGTGGTCTTGTTGCTAGGCACATTTATATACTTTTTTGGAATGTTTAGTAACTTATAATCACTGATGTTATCTTTGTCATATATGTGATAAGTTGGCGGTTGCTATGGGCGTGGTCTTGTTGCTAGGCATACGTTCATACACTTTTTGAATGTTTGTTCACTTCTTTAAGAATCCCTGTTGTTATCTTTGTGAAATACATCACCGTTTGGATGTTGCTATGTGCGTGGTCATGTTTGCTAGGGTATTTGCATATATTTTTTGAATGTTTACTCGCCTACCACATTATTTTGTTATTTGACCAAAATGTACTGCCATTTGGTTGTTGCTAAGGGCGTGGTCATGGTTGCTAGGGCCAATTGTGTCAAACTATTTTGAGGAAAATCTGCAGAGTAACACTTCTAGAAACATCTCACCAAGTTTCAGTCTCATTGACCAAGTACTTTTTGAGATAAGTCTTTGACCAAAATTCACATATTTACACCTAATGTGCATATCACTGATGAGATCATGATATGCTTAATATTTCTTCATCTACACACATTTTGAACTCCCTAAGTTAGCAAAAAGTGCTATAAATTGGCTTATGTTCACTCGATCTTTTTTTCCACTTCAATGCATTTTCTTTGCTGTAATTTGAAAATGAGTATGGCGACCTATCACTTTCTTTGCATTTTCAAATTCCACGTGTAAACATCCTTCAAACTAAAAATTCACAATACTGACAGGACTAGATAACATTTTGTAGACATACAGAAATCAATATTTTCTCTTTACCAGTGCTCTTTCAACTCCAGAGTTCGTAAGTTCGTCAATCCATGGCCATTATACATATTTCCATACTTTGACTGAGTTGTTCTTTCCAAGCCTGTGTTCAAAGATTCAATCACTGATCATCCATTTTCAAATAAATAAGCGGTTAAGCGACGGGTATGTGTTGATGCCCCTGGAGCCAGTTTATAACCAGGCATGCATCTTAATAAACTGGTGGTGGGGTATCATCAAGTCCACTCAAAATGAAAGTTGCCGATGAGCATATATGTATTTTCACGTGCGACAGAATGTCACTTGTAGAAATGGCATTAAGACCTTTCCATGAGTTTTCAAATGTTGCCTGAAAAATTTGATTTCAGTTGGTGTGTTTGTACTACATAAAGAGCGCAAGCATAGTAAATACGAAGAGACTTCAGTAAATATCATTTCATATCATTGTTTCTAAGGGCGTGGTTGCTAGTGCCAATTGTGTCAACATGTTTTGAACAAAAATCTGCAGAATGACACTTCTAGAAACATCCCACCAAATTTCACGCACGCACGCACGCACGCGCACACGCACGCACACACACACATACATACATACATACATACATACATACATACATACATACATACATACATACATACATACATACATACATACATACATACATACAAACACACACACACACACAAACAAACAAACAGACGGGCAGAGACCGCACCATGTCTATAGCACTACTGAACCTAATCAGTTCAGTTGTGCTAATTACATTGAATAAATTACCTCATATGTAAGTTGATAGTAGCATTAAATTAAAGGCAGAAATAGGTCAGACTAGACTTTTTCCTTCATCAGACGTCCGCATTTCGTCCATCAAAATCGAATAATGGTGCTTCATTTACTAACGATGCTCCATGAGGTATGCATGCCTGTAGACCCATAGTCTCGGCTCTTCTGTCTTATTTTCATTCTTCATGGTATGACGTCATGTTTTCAAAGCATTTGCAAATGAGTAACACTCAATAATCAAATTAGTATTGTAATGTGTTTTTAACAGTTAAGCCAAGACAATTATTATTTGAGTTCATAGGAAAATTCCATAGCTGTATGTGTTAGTTTATG